>NC_135211.1:37016725-37034225 GCF_052324685.1 Brachyhypopomus gauderio | reverse complement strand
CCCCTCTCATTAAAGTCTCATAAGAACTCTGCACTTGCGTCATGCCTGCCCGTCGCAAACATTACAGAATGACCGACCAGTTTAATGCGACGCAGCAGAGTTCAGATACGCTGGTTGTGTCGATACAACCGTTCGACAGGGACGCGTTCAGGGAGCAATGGACTCCATCCAAGCCATGCTCGGAAAAGACGCTGAGGGTAAGCCGGTGGCGCTGCCCTCCCTTTGTCCCGTGCCTGAGGTATATGACGGTGAAAACGGGTTGGTCAGGAGCTTTCTTCTCAGATGTAAGATCTACCTGCAATTCCTCACGGTACCCCGCACCACCCGAGGACACACAGGTTATATTCATGCGGTCTCTACTAAAGGGAAAAGCCCTGGAGTGGGCTAATATCGTCCTTGCGCACCGGGTTACAGATGCATGGACTGTGGAGGGGTTTTGGCGGACATTATGTGAAAGGTTTGGTGGAGGGTTATATGAGTCTGCTCCTCAGTGTCAACGGGGAGTACCTGCGGACCAGTTGGTCAGGATGATGCCTGCCCGGCGCCCCCCGATGACTGCATCCCGGAAGCCACTCCCCGAAGGCCCCCCAAGAATTTTTTGGGGGGACGCAGTAGCCACTCACCGCAGGAGTGGCCAGCTCGGACCCGGGATGACGTCAGTGCGGCGGATACGCCCCCAGATGACGTCAGTGCGGCGGACACGCCCCCCGATGATGTCTGCACAGCGACCTCGCCCCCCGATGACGTCTGCACGGCGACCTCGCCCCCCGATGACGTCTGCACGGCGACCTCGCCCCCCGATGACGTCTGCACGGCGACGCCGCCTGTTCCCGCTGCCTCTCCCGCTGTTCTCCATCCTGCCCCGTGTCTGTTGTCCCTGCCCCGGCCTCGCCCGCTCGTTTCCCTCTGTGTCATGGTGTCTCTGTCCCCAGCGTCTGTCCGGCCCTCCCTGGTTGGCGTGCCCCGGAGTTGCACGCCTTGAGGGGGGGTTATGTCACGTCTAGCCCCTCCCTCCTCCCTGGTCCTGCCTAGCTCCCGCTCCCATTCGTCCCTCCGTCTGTCTGTCACGCCCTTGTCGTTAGTCTCGCACACCTGAGTCTTGTTTCACCGTCTTGTCTCTGTATATATAAACCCCCTAGTGTTGTTCTCCCTTGTCGATCATTCCCTGCACGGTAATCCCTCGCTTCTCTCCTGTCTCGTTTCTCCCCTAGACCTGTTCCTCCCGCTACTCATGTTCTCACTTTGACTTCGCTCCCTGCCTCTGTTTGTTAGTTGTACCTGTTTAGTTCATGCTCTCTCCCCGTTAGTTTGCTTAGCTCCCTCTGTCTTCTGTGTCCTTATCGTGTTTGTTAATCCCCTCTCATTAAAGTCTCATAAGAACTCTGCACTTGCGTCATGCCTGCCCGTTGCAAATGTTACACAGGTGTTGGATTGTTTCAATCATGTGATTATTTAACACTAAACATAGCCACCCCTATGGGATATAGCTATGTACATAGACCAAGATTGTAATGCAGAGGTGGAGGTATATGTATAATCTATCGAAATTGTTTAGAATTTCATCAGAAATACTTCAATATCTCTAATTCATTTGAGAAGCAGTGTATTAATGTAATTAGTCCATCTGCAAATAAAAATGCATTTTCTCTGACTAAAGTGTACAGACCACCAGGGCCTTACTCAGACTTCCTAAACCATTTCACCAATTTTGCAGCAAATTTAGCAGTATGTAGTGACAAAATAATAATGGTAGGAAACTTTAACATACATTTTAATAATGCGGAGGATCCACTGACAAGGGCTTTTACTTCTATATTGAATTCTGTCGGCATTATACAAAACGTAGTAGGACCTACACATTATCGAAATCATACCCTAGATTTAATCTTAACACTGGGTATCGACGTAGATAATGTAAATATACTCCCGCAAACCACAGACATCTCCGACCACTATCGATAATTGGACTACCAATAGTCCAATTTGAGACTCATCTTAACATAAGTACCCCCTCGTCTCCTCTGCAGTGTATAAAGGGCTGGATAAATTCATCAACAGCAACACAGTTTATTGAAACCCTCCCTGATTTAACCGCTTTAGCCCAATCGCCATCCGATCCAGAGGAGTTCGATCTAACCGATTGCATAGGGAATACCTACAGATCCGCTCTAGATATAGTAGCTCCACTCAAATATAAAAAGGCTAGATCCAAAAAGCTCGCCCCATGGTACACCGACCAAACTAGAAACTTAAAACAAATAGCACGTAAATTAGAGCGGAAATGGTGATCTACTAAGTTGGAAGTATTCCACTGTTCCTGGAAGATAAACCTTTATTGATCCAACGAATTATAGCATTATTGAATACAAATGTGCACTCACTAAAGCATGCTCAGAATACTTAACCTCACTGATTGAGAATTTTAATATTTATATACAAAACATCAAGCAGGCGCAGAACCTCAGATTCCAGTAAACCTCACTAGTAATGTATTTATAGATTTATTTGATAATAAATTTAGAATATTAGACAAAATATAAAACCTTTTATTAGCAGTACAACTGGTATGTCATCTGGTTTGGTCGATATTGATTAAAATTTTACATTTTAGCTTGATGCTTTTCATCCACAATCAGAATTAGAGAAAATAGTTTATTCCTTAAATTGAACTACTTGCACACTAGAATCAGTTCCCTCAAAGTTATTAAAAGAGGTATTACCAGTTGTAACTGAACCTTTTCTAACTGTAGTTAACTCATCCATTACAATAGGTCACATGCCCAAATCCTGTAAATTAGTGGTTATTAAACCTCTGATCAAGAAACCCAATCTTGATATGACTGTGCTATCTAATTATAGACCTATTTCGAACACATTATTTATATCCAAGATCATAGAAAAAGCTGTAGCCCAGCATTTATGCTTTTATCTGCATAGGAATCACATAATTGACAAGTTCCAATCTGTATTTAGGCCCCACCATAGTACTGAAACAGCACTAGTCAAAGTAACAAATGATCTCCTCCTTGCCTCAGATCAATGCTATGTTTTTTTTGTTAGTGCTTCTTGATCTTAGTGCAGCTTTCGATACAATAGATCACAAGATCACATGATCTTGCTTGAATGCTGGCTAGAATTCTGAGTTGGAGTCTCTGGCACAGCCCTTTCATTGTTTTAGTCTTACTTAACTAATCGCTATCAGTTTGTAGATCTCAATAATGGTCCATCCAAATGTACAAAAGTGAAATATGGGGTCCCGCAAGGCTTCATTTTAGGACCACTATTATTTACATTATATATGCTACCATTGGGCACAGTTATAAACAAACATGTTGTCAATTTTCACTGCTATGCAGATGACACAACTTTACATATTAGCCAAACCTGATGACAAACTCAGTTTAGGAAAAATTGAGGCCTGTGTAAGAGATATTAAATGCTGGATGTCTCTAAAATTCCTCCAACTTAATGAGGACAAAACAGAAGTTCTCCTCCTGGGCCCTAAGGCTGCAAGACAGAAAATTCCAGATATAATGCTTAATCTCACAGACTACCCCATTACACCTGGCACAGTAGCCAAAAATCTAGGCATCATACTGGACTCTGACCTATCATTTGATAAATACATAGATAATACTACTAGGATAGCTTTTCTTCATCTCCACAACATTGCTAAGTTAAGAAATGCATCATAACAGCATTTACATTTACGGCATTTAGCAGACACTCTTATCCAGAGTGTCTACTTGTAACTAATTACTGTCAGGATGTTCAAATAGGAATCTAAATAAACTTCAAATAGTTCAAAATGCTGCAGCCAGAGTTCTGACTAGAACTAGAAAATTTCATCATATCAGTCCAGTCCTATCAGCCCTGCATTGGCTCCCAGTTAAATTCCGTATTGATTTAAAAATTCTTTTATTGAATTATAAAGCACTGCACGGGCTTGCTCCTGATTACCTCCAGGAACTTATTTCCTACTATGAACCCCCACGTCCACTAAGTTCACAGGGTGCTGGCCTCTTATTAGTTCCAACAATTAATAAGGTAACAGCAGGGGGAAGAGCCTTTTCTTGTAAGGCCCCCCAACTTTAGAATAACCTTCCAAAATGGGTCCAGGACTCTGACACAGTCACAATCTTTAAGTCTAAGTTGAAAACCCACTTTAGTTTAGCGTTTGATAATAAATATCCCCCCTTAGATAAAGGTACAGATCCAGGGGTTCATAGACGAAGGGTTTTATGGTAGACTGGGGCACTGGTGCTGTCATCCTGTCACTGCTCGTGGTCACTCAAGTTTGTTGACAGTGCAGTGGATGGATGCCATTGTCTCCACATGGCTTCCCACCTACTCAAGGAACACTGAGATGAGGAGAGACGAGCCTTTCCAGAGATCCATCCTGGGCCGGCCACCTCCTGACTAACCAGCAGTGATGGGTAAGTTACTTTAAAAAAGTAATTCGTTACAGTTACAAGTTACCTTGTTTAAAATGTAATTGTAGTGTAACTTTTCTGATTACTTTTGAAAAGTAATGTAACTAATTACTTTTGGATTACTTTTTGATTACTTTAAGATTTAAATGAGTATTGACCCATGATCAACATTTAATTTTTGAGAACTGACAGTGTGAAACTTAAAAGAGTACTAAGCTGAGAGGGAATTGCTGACAGGCAATCACAGGAGGTTCGCAAGAAGAGATGCCTGCACCAGGCATGTAAGATTCTCAGACTACTGTCATTGGGCCATACTCTTTTCTGCTCCTCCCCCAGGCTCTACCATTTTCACAGTTTGCAGACTAACACAAGCAGGTTCAGAAACCACTTCTTTCTCACAGCGGTCACCTTATTGAACTCTTCCCAAAGACCATTCTTTCCTTCCCCTCTATCCAGACCTTACCATCCACACAACATCTGTACAGTGTTCCTCTTCAATTCACATCGGTATAGCCCTATCTACAGTGGTATAGGATAATCTGTATATTATCTGTATGATTCCATCTGTATTTATCACATTTATTTATACCATATATTTTTCTTTGCCCTGTGCATTGTACTGCCATAACTACATTACACACACATGCATTTCCCTAGGTAATTTATCTACTCTGCACATATCTATTAACCATCTTTACTTACACTAGCTGTAACTAACTGCATTGTATCTCTAAATACTGCATTCTATACAAAATGCATGTGTTGCACTTGATTAGATACCAAACTGCATTTCATTACTTCATACAAATTTCATTTAAATGTATTGCTTGTCGAACGGTAGGTCTAAGATAGGTTCAATGATACCAATTGGGTAGGCTAGGTTGTGTCAGACATTGACAAACGTTTTTCCAACACCAAACAGTCATAAATACTCATTTGATACCGTCTGTCATTGTCTATAATAGTCATGTATGATTTCAACGAATACCTGTTTAGGACTTTAAACAGCTAATTTGGTTAGCCTGTAAATCAAGCTAGCATGCTAATGGACAAACACATTCAAGTGAATGGTAGTATGCTAGCCCAGCAGGTAGCTAACTATGGAAACCACAGTGTTTGACGGTCAGCATACCTTGCTGTTAGCTCGCTTACAACTTCAATACTGGTTGCCTTCTAGGGTTGCCACCTGTCCCGGTTTTCCTGGGCTGTCCCGGTTTGTCCTTCTTTTTATTATTTGGTCCTGGCAAAAGAAAAATTCATTTAATGTCCCGGTTTTCACTAGGTTAGTTCAAACGACTATTTAGACTGTTTCTGCACACTTTAAATCCGACTTTTTTTCTCGCTGTGTCCATTTTACGTTCGCCACCCCCCGTCAACAATTTACGTTCGCGTATGACAGTGTCCTTGTTTTTTGTCAGACATAGGTCTGTCAGACGTCTGTCATTATTGCTGCTTGAGCTGAAACTGAACCACGCGCTTGCTGCTCCAGCACAGAAACAAGCGGGAAACGGCGATATAGGGCGCAAAGCAATAAAAATATCATTAAATATTTCGCAAAGGTTTTTGTTTATATTTTTAAAATGTAACTAAAATTGTAATTCTTAATTTTTCCAGAAGTAACTGTAATTGAATTACATATTTTCTCATTGTAACTGTAACGAATTACAGTTACACCTTTTTTGTAATTAAATTACGTAACGTCGTTACATGGAATTCGTTACTCCCCAACACTGCTAACCAGATATGATGGAGGATCAACCCACTGCCCTGACTAATCAGTGTGGATGAAGGATAAACCCACTACCCTGGGCCCTCTCACCACCCTGAATTCTCCTCTACTATGACTAACATTACCAACCATCAAGACGTTTAGGACTGAACAGGATTTACATAAAGAACTCATGTTTATAAATTCACACCAAGATGGACTTTATTTATCCCTCACACCTTTTCCTTTTTTCTCTCTTTTAAAATTGTTGTCATGGTGAACGGCGTCGGCCAGAGGAGGATGCGTTCCCCCCTGAGTCTTGGTTCCTCTCAAGGTTTCTTCCTCATGCTCTTAGGGAGGTTTTCCTTGCCACTGTCGCCCTTGGCTTGCTCACTGGGGTCTAGGACTCTGCACTTGTAAAGCTGCTTTGTGACAACAACTGTTGTAAAAACGCTATATAAATAAAAATTTGATTGATTGAGAACCCCTAACACGCCTGTACACTACAGAACCCCAACACGCCTGTACACTACAGAACCCCTAACACGCCTGTACACTACAGAACCTCTAACACGCAAGTACACTGCAGAACCTCTAACATGCCTGTACACTACAGAATCCTTAACATACCTGCACACTACAGAACCCCTAACACGCAAGTACACTGCAGAACCCCTAACACACATGTACACTACAGAACCCCAACACGCCTGTACACAACAGAACCTCTGACACACCTGTACACTACAGAACCCCTAACACACCTGAACACAACAGAGCCCCTAACACATCTGTACACTGCACAAACACAAACACTAACACGTCTCTACACTACAGAATCTCTAACACGCCTGTACACTACAGAACCACTGACATGCATGTACACCACAGACCCCTAACACGCCTGTACACTACAGAAACCCAACACGCCTGTACACTACAGAAACCCAACACGCATGTACACCACAGAACCCCTAACACGCCTGTACACTACAGAACCCCTAACACGCCTGTACACTACAGAACCCCAACACGCCTGTACACCACAGAACCCCTAACACGCCTGTACACTACAGAAACCCAACACGCCTGTACACTACAGAAACCCAACACGCCTGTACACCACAGAACCCCTAACACGCCTGTACACTACAGAAACCCAACACGCCTGTACACTACAGAAACCCAACACGCCTGTACACTACAGAACCCCTAACATGCCTGTACACCACAGAACCTCTTTCACTGTTTGCTTTGGTGATTTTAAAGCCTTCCCATTTCTCAGTGGTTTTTCACTCCCTGAACGCAGCCCTTGCGTCCAGAGATAACGACACCATTCTCAAACAAGCAGGGATAGTCATGTGGGCCCTTTTTGTAATGGGTTCAAATAAAGTTTGAGCTATTTGAATATCCAGCATGTAGAGGGAGTTGTGGTCTCTTTCTCTTTATCTAGTAATTGAGTTCATGGCATCAGAGAACAACAAAGAGGGAAGAGTAGAGGATAAGAGCATACACTCCCCTCCTCCCTCTCTCCCTCCCTCCCTCCCTCCCCGCTCTCTCCCTCCCTCTCTCCCTCCCCTCCCTCCCTCCCTCCCCCCTCTCTCCCTCCCTCTCTCCCTCCCCTCCCCTCCCTCTCTCCCTTCCTCCCTCTCTCCCTCCCCTCACCTCCCTCCCTCTCTCCCTCCCTCTCTCCCTCCCTCCCCCCTCTCTCCCTCCCTCTCTCCCTCCCTCTCTCCCTCCCTCCCTCTCTCCCTCCCCTCACCTCCCTCCCTCTCTCCCTCCCTCTCTCCCTCCCTCCCTCCCTCTCTCCCTCCCTCCCTCCTCCCTCTCTCCCTCACCTCTCTCCCTCCCCTCCCTCCCTCTCTCCCTCCCTCTCCCCCTCCCTCCCTCCCTCCCTCCCTCTCTCCTCCCTCTCTCCCTCCCTCCCTCTCTCCCTCCCCTCCCTCCCTCCCTCCCTCTCCCCCTCTCCCTCCCTCCCTCTCTCCTCCCTCTCCCTCCCTCCCTCTCTCCCTCCCTCTACCTCCCCTCACCTCCCTCTCCCCCTCCCTCCCTCCCTCCCTCTCTCCCTCCCTCCCTCTCTCCCTCCCTCCCTCTCTCCCTCTCTCCCTCACCTCTCTACCTCCCCTCACCTCCCTCCCCTTCCTCTTCCTCTCTCTCACTACTCCTCCTCTCTCTCACTCCATCCTACTCTCTCTCTCTCTCTCTCTCTCTCTCTGCAGGAGTATCTGTATTAGGTGTTTCTGGAGTCATTTTGGCTGTGTACGTATGGCGCTCGTGTGTGTGTGTGTGTGTGTGTGCATGTGTGTGTGTGTGCGTGTGTGTGTGTGTGTGTGTGTGTGTGTGTGTGTGTGTGCATGTGTGAGTGTGTGTGAGATGAGACAATGCTGAATAAGGTCATTGATCTATAATCAGGGGACACTATCAGAGTTGTTAACCATTTGCTGTCCCCTCGAGACACATTTTACCTGCAGCCATCTGTACTGAAAACTCACTATGCAGATTAAACACACACACACACACACACACACGCACTCACACACACACACACTCACTCACACACACACACACACACACACACACACACACACACACACACACACACACACACACACACACACACACACACTCATACACATGTCTCTGCTGGGGAGCGTAACTGTAAGTGGAGTTGGGTTGTAAGTTGTCAGCACTTCTCTATATGGAGGTCAATCAGGCTGAAGCACAAAGATTCACAGCTCAGTGTCTGTGAAACGTGTTCAGGAGTCCAGGACCGTCCCAGTGTAGGACCGCCCCTTCTCCAGTGTATGACCGCCCCTTCTCCAGTGTATGACCGCCCCTTCTCCAGTGTAGGACCGCCCCTTCTCCAGTGTAGGACCGCCCCTTCTCCAGTGTATGATCGTCCCTTCTCCAGTGTAGGACCGCCCTTTCTCCAGTGTAGGACCGCCCCTTCTCCAGTGTATGACCGCCCCTTCTCCAGTGTAGGACCACCCCTTCTCCAGTGTATGACCGCCCCTTCTCCAGTGTAGGACCGCCCTTTCTCCAATGTAGGACCGCCCCTTCTCCAGTGTAGTGGTGTTCTTTGGTGAGGATTCCTACTATACCACTACCACACCAGTGTCACTGCTGTATGTGATACACACGTACTCAACACACACTACCACACCAGTGTCACTGCTGTATGTGATACACACGTACTCAACACACACTACCACACCAGTGTCACTGCTGTATTTGATACACACGTACTCAACACACACTACCACACCAGTATCACTGCTGTATGTGATACACACATACTCAACACACACTACCACACCAGTGTCACTGCTGTATGTGATACACACATACTCAACACACACTACCACACCAGTGTCACTGCTTTATGTGATACACACGTACTCAACACACACTACCACACCAGTGTCACTGCTGTATGTGATACGCACGTACTCAACACACACTACCACACCAGTGTCACTGCTGTATGTGATACGCACGTACTCAACACACACTACCACACCAGTGTCACTGCTGTATGTGATACACACGTACTCAACACACACTACCACACCAGTGTTACTGCTGTATGTGATACACACGTACTCAACACACACTACCACACCAGTGTCACTGCTGTATTTGATACACACGTACTCAACACACACTACCACACCAGTGTCACTGCTGTATGTGATACACACGTACTCAACACACACTACCACACCAGTGTCACTGCTGTATGTGATACACACGTACTCAACACACACTACCACACCAGTGTCACTGCTGTATTTGATACACACGTACTCAACACACACTACCACACCAGTATCACTGCTGTATGTGATACACACATACTCAACACACTACCACACCAGCGTCACTGCTGTATGTGATACACACATACTCAACACACACTACCACACCAGTGTCACTGCTTTATGTGATACACACGTACTCAACACACACTACCACACCAGTGTCACTGCTGTATGTGATACGCACGTACTCAACACACACTACCACACCAGTGTCACTGCTGTATGTGATACACACGTACTCAACACACACTACCACACCAGTGTCACTGCTGTATGTGATACACACGTACTCAACACACACTACCACACCAGTGTCACTGCTGTATGTGATACACACATACTCAACACACACACTACCACACCAGTGTCACTGCTGTATGTGATACCCACGTACTCAACACACACTACCACACCAGTGTCACTGCTGTATGTGATACACACGTACTCAACACACACTACCACACCAGTGTCACTGCTGTATGTGATACACACATACTCAACACACACTACCACACCAGTGTCACTGCTGTATGTGATACACACATACTCAACACACACTACCACACCAGTGTCACTGCTGTATATGATACACACGTACTCAACACACACTACCACACCAGTGTCACTGCTGTACGTGATACACACATATTCAACACACACTACCACACCAGTGTCACTTACACTTACTCTGTGATTATATTCAAATATTCATTCTGTGTTGTGCTTCAGACAGAATATATGTTCTCTTTATAAACTACACAAAAAACCAGTGTAAACACACACACACACACACACACATACTCATAAACCCAGTTGTCTGTGTAAACACACGCACACAAACCCACTCATGCATCCAGTTCTCTGTGTAAACACTCACACACTGACAGTCATACAAGTACACACATCCAGTCATCTGTGTAAACACATGCATATGGACACACACACAGGTCTGTAGGAGAGGCCACAGTGGTGATCCTCTGTGCTTTTCTGGGTGATTATGTCCACTCACTCTGTGTTTTCTGAGCTCCATTACACACTCTGTCTGCGCTGTGTCAGGTTGCGATTCATTCTTCTGTCTGCTTGCTGTGTAAATATTTGATGTCCACTGTGTATGTGTGTAAAAGTGTGTGTGTGTGAATGATAAAAGTGTACATATGTTAATTGTGTTTACCGACAGTGCATGAGCACACTGGTTTGTTATGAAAATTATGTATGTGTATGTGTGAGTGTATAAACTGCTTTGTCATGTTAATTGTGGGACTGTTTGTTTGTGTATACTGGTTTGTCATGTAAGTTGTGGGGTTGTGTGTGTTTCTGTGTGTGTGTGTATACACTGGTTTGTCAGGTTAATAGTGGGGTTGTTTATGTGTGATTGTGTGTGTGTGTGCATATATACACTGTTTTGTCAGGTTAATAGTGGGGTTGTGTGTGTGTGTGTGTATACACTGGTTCGTCAGGTTAATAGTGGGTTGTGTGTGTGTATGTGTGTATACACTGTTTTGTCAGGTTAGTAGTGGGGTTGTGTGTGTGTGTGTGTCTGTGTGTATACAATGGTTTGTCAGGTTAATAGTGGGGTTGTGTGTGTTTCTGTGTGTGTGTATTTGTACACTGTTTTTTCAGCTTAATAGTAGGATTGTGTGAGTATGTGTGTATGCATGTAATGGTAATTGTGGGGTTGTGTGTGTGTGTGTGTGTGTGTGTACACTGGTTTGTCAGGTTAATAGTGGAGTTGTGTGTGTATACACTTGTTTGTCAGGTTAATAGTGGGGTTGTGTGTGTGTGTGTGTGTGTATACAGTAAGGATGTATATCTTCACCACTAAGGTAGATTCGATACACATCTCGATACACTGTCACCGAAACGATATAACTGCGATACTCTGAAACCCCTTGTCGATACGATGCGATACAAATAACTCCTGTTCACGATATGATGCGATTCAAAATGATTTGATAACGATATGACTTATTATATGAGGATTCGGTTTGATAAATGATCATTCGATACAGTTAGTTGAGGTTTGAGGATGTATTGGCCTAACCGATCAGTTTTCTTAACTCAATAGCACAATTCTACTTTACTCTCTAACAATTTAAGGGATGTATGCATCTGGGGTGGGTTTCCCGAAACGTTCGTAGCGCTAAGTAGCCTACTTCGTAACCTCATATGAAACGTATGAGGTTAAGAAGTACTTAGCACTAAGAACGTTTCGGGAAACTCACCCTTGGTTGTTTTCAATGGAGCAAAACCAATACATAATATAAAAAATGCATAATTCAGTATATTCAGACAGAGCATTAATTTATTCAAGTGAATTATTCAGTTATTTTCTCCATCTATATTTATACAAAACGTTTAAAACATAAGATGAACAGTTTTTAAAAGTAGTGTATTAACATGGTGAATATTATGATCTGCAACACTACTGTCTGCTAGACTTACGAGGGCTAGCGGCCGCAGAGATGTCCACACCGTGCCGTTATTAATGTGTCGCCAGGTTCGTTGTGCTACTAACGTATTTCATAGCCCCACGGCATTGTTTGCAGATTGCGTGCGTCTTGTCAAGTTGACCACATCGCTTAAAAAACCCGAAATATTGCCACACGTTTGATCTGTGTGTCTTTGTCGTTGCTAATGCTCTCGTTTCCCTCCATCTTTGTTGTGTACGTCTGCGTGTTTGCATCAGTAGCCTACCTGAGGACACGATGGCGCATTTATGTTGCCTCGAAAAAAAAGAAATCAATAAAAATAAAAAGTATGTTGCCTCTAAATACGCTAGAATAAGGAATAGATACTGGAAAACAAAACACCCGATTTAACCATGGTATTTGCCGATACAAAAAGGCTAGAGTCGATGCACCGTAAATTCGTCCGCAAATTAAACCCGATGCACGTTAAATCTACCAGTGCAGTCGAATCGCAGACATGTGTGTCTGCGATTCGTGAATCTCCCCATCCCTAGTATACACTGGTTTGTCAGGTTAATAGTGGGGTTGTGTGTTTGTGTGTGTGTGCATGTGTGTGTGTGTGTGTGTGTGTATACACTGGTAGTCAGGTTAATAGTGGGGTTGTGTGTGTGTGTATATACCAAGGTTATAATAGTTTTGGATTTTTCATTATAGTTTAGTTTTTATTTCATTGTTTCACCTTTTTTTCTAATTCAGTTAGTTTTAATTAGTTTTTAGAGCATGTTTGCTAGTTTTTATTAGTTTTAATATTTTTTAAAGCTTAGTTTTAGTTTAGTTTTAATTAGTTCTAGTATTAGTTTTAGTTTTTTTATACTTTGGGTTATTTGTCAGGTGCAGGATTCAAAAAGTCCAAAGTAAATATTGTGTAATAAAAACTCATCAAAAGATACCATTAAAAAAAATGCATTCAATTACTGTTGAACAACCAACAGTCCACAAGATAGAAGCCTTAAGTGCAAAATGTGTAATATTGCTGCTGAAAATTGCCAGACTAAGACAGACAGGAACATAGGAGCTTAACCCTATTTTGGTTTGTGTGAAAAGCCAAACTTTTTGAAGGCAATCGAGTCACACAGACGTGTTGACATCCAGTCTCAACACATTAACTAGTGCATCCACCCGCTTGCGGTTTTTCTGCATTAACTAACCAGCAGCTTCATTTAATCACTGGTGAAAACGGGCCATTACGGTTCTCCTTCCCGGTGCTACCTAGCCGGGATGGTGCTTCTCTTTCGGTGGAGCTACTTAAGAGTCTAGCTTGTCAAGGTACTGACAGTTAGCCCTCTTGTGTGAACTTTGAGATTCGTGGGGTTTTTCCTCTTGAGAACTACTCCATATATTTTATCACCTGTTTCCACTACAAGACATGTCTTTCTCGTAGTCATATCCCATACAGGACTCGCCGTTTTCTCCCAACTTTTGTTGTCGTAATTGTGCAGGCTAGCATAGCGAGCAGGAGCTCTAAACAAGAGACGTGACGGACCGTGAAGTGTCGTACGCTTCTGCCAGCTAATATAAAACTAATAGTGAAAAAATCAATGTCATATCAGTTCACAAGACTTATAAATAAACTTGCAAACACGAAAACGAAGGGTATCCTATCTATAATTTCAGTACGTTTTAGTTAGTTTTCTAAACATGTAATATAGTTATAGTTAGTTATCGTTTTTTTCTTTTAATTACCGTTATTATTTATTTCAGTTAACGAAAATGTTTTTTCAATATTAGTTTTCGTTTTTTCGTTCGTTTTCGTTAACGATTATAACCTTGGTATATACACTGGTTTGTTAGGTTAATAGTGGGGTTGTGTGTGTGTGTGTGTGTATATACACTGGTAGTCAGGTTAATAGTGGGGTTGTGTGTGTGTGTGTGTGTGTATATACACTGGTAGTCAGGTTAATAGTGGGGTTGTGTGTGTGTGTGTGTGTGTTTGTGTGCGTGTGTACACTGGTTGTCAAGTTAATAGTGTATGGGTGCATGACTACATTGGTTTGCCATAGTAATTTTGGAGGTTATGTGTAAGTATGTGTGTGGTTACTGGTTTGTCATATTAACCATAATAATGGGATTGTGTATGTGTGTGTACACTGGTTTGTCATGTTAATTGTAGGGATGTGTGTGTGTGTGTGTGTGTGTGTGTGTGTGTACACACTGGACTTTCATGGTAATTGTGAGGTTTTGTGTGTGTGTGTGTGTGTACACACCATTGTGTAATGATAATTGTGAGGTTGCATGTGAGTGTGTGTGCGTGTGTATGTGTAATGGTAATTATGGGTTGAAGGTGTGTGGGTGTGTGTATGTGTGTAAAGGTAATTGTGGGGTTGTGTGTGGGGGTGTGTGTATGTGTGTAATTGTAATTGTGGGGCTGTGTGTGTATTGGTAATTGTGGGGTTGTGTGTGTGCATGTAATGGTAATTGTGGGGTTGTGTGTGTGTGTGTGTGTGTGTGTAATGGTAATTGTGGGATTGTGTGAGTATGTGTGTGTGCATGTAATGGTAATTGTGAGGTTGTGTGTGTGTGTGTGATAGTAATTGTGGGGTTGTGTGTGTGTGTGTGTGTGTGTGTGTGTGTAATGGTAATTGTGGGGTTGTGTGAGTATGTGTGTGTGTGTGTAATGGTAATTGTGTGTGTGTGTGTGTGTGTGTGTGTGTGTGTGTGTGTGTGTGTGTGTGTGTGTGTGTGTGTGTGTGTGTGTGTGTGTGTAAGTAATTGGGGCAGTTGTGGCCTAGCGGTTAGGGAACTGGTCTTGTGACCGGAGGGTTGTGGGTTCGATTCCCAGTCCTGAGACCATGACTTGCCCCTGAGCAAGGCCCTTAACCCTCAATTGCTCACTTGTATAAAGAAATGTGATAAAAATGTAAGTCGCTTTGGATAAGGGCATCTGCCAAATGCCATAAAATGTACATGTAATGGTAATTGTGGGGTTGTGTGTGTGTAATAATAATTGTGGGGTTGTGTGTGTGTAATGGTAATTGTGGGGTTGTGTGTGTGTAATGGTAATTGTGGGGTTGTGTGTGTGTAATGGTAATTGTGGGGTTGTGTGTGTAATGGTAATTGTGGGGTTGTGTGTGTGTAATGGTAATTGCAGAGGTGGGTAGGAACGTGTTGCATTTACTCAAGTAGCTTTTTGGACAAAAATGTACTTGTGAGAGTAGTTTTAATATGAACGACTTTTACTTTTAGTTGAGTAAATATGTGGTGAGAAAAACGCGACTTTTACTCCGTTATAATCGGATTTGTGCCGCACGCTACCGTTATTTTCGTTTTGGTAAATAATTCGTCTTTCAGGTGAGAAGACTGACCAACGTCTCGTCATCTGAGTATGTCTGACCAATCAAATGAAGCCGGTCAGTCTTGTGATCGCATATGCAAACTTTTCAAAGTGACAGAAAAACCTACCGAGCACCCCTGGCCTCACATACAGCCTCTATTACAACCGGAGGCATAATTTTGTATGATGTAATTATTAAATGTAACACAGTGCAATACTAAAAATCAGTTCAAACTATGAGTGTACACACTAGCAATATATGATGATTAAGTTGAACCAACATTTGCTACAAATTGATTCAGTTGGCGTCAAGTTGTAGCTACACGTATTGGTTGACAGTCTCATCAGTTGGTGCCTTTATAGAACACATTGAAGTTACCAGTGACGAATATATGTAATATATGTTACTAACGCTTTACCAAAAATTTGTATTTTTCTTCTAAATCGGCTTTCAAATCCACTTTTCATGCTTGTGATGGAAAAAAAATAAATAAATCAACCAATCAGAATATGTTTCTAGATAAAAGAGAGAAAGGACCTCCCCCAGAACCTTCTGTTTATCTATTGCATACCCTTGCCTTTTACATTAAGAGAGCTTTTATTCAGTGTTAATTTTGACAGCAATTTTTGATTTAGTTTTAGTCTTTTGACTAAAATGTCATTTAGTTTTAGTCATAATTTAGTCATTGGATTTGTTTTTAGTCTTAGTCTAGTTTTTGTCGACTAATTATCAATAGAATTTAGTCGACTAATTATCAAAAGAATTTAGTTGTCTAAAATATAAATGGTGTAATAGTCAATATATACACTTGCACAAAATGAAACATTTATTAACCAGTTACAGAATATTATTGTTTGTATGTGCAATATATACAAAAACAGATTTCCAAACTTTATTGACCTGAACTTATAATTATTGAGCATAACAATAACAAAACATTGATGACCAGTTGGCCCGCTCTACCTGAAAACATATGGAGTTTGTTATGAACAATACATACTACATTGGATATAAGACTGCGAGCCGTAAAAACAGCAATGCCATAGCCCGCAGATGTAGTTTCATTTGTCATATTTTTCCCAACATCATCGTCCCACATGGTTTACACACCGTCTTCTTTTTCTCAAAGTAAAAGGAGGAATGTGTCTATATATCGCCACTCATCTTTATCCCTGCTGACATTGTCGAGTTAACTTCGAGTTGAATTTCATGAGTGACCACAGGCTGGTATGGTCTTCCCAGGTTCTGTGCGATGTGAAGATGTTAGTACTGATTGGACGGTTACCCGGTTGTGTGTGTGTGTGTGATGGTAATTGTGGGGTTGTGACCTCGTAACTCTCAGCTACTGGTCCTCATGCTGTAGCTGGTGTACTTACAGCAAAGTGAATAATTCATTAATGCTGAGAGAACATAGTTTCACTGCAACACACACACATACATATGCACACACACACACACACACACACATATATATATATATATATATACACACACACACACACACACACACACACACACACATATATATATATATATATATATATATATATATATATATATATATATATATATATATACACACACACACACACACATACACACATATATATACACACACACAGACACACATACATACAACAGTAGCCTAATTGGTGAATACACTAGTTTTATGTGTATTGCACAAAGCTTATTCAAACTGTAATAGACTGTAATAGACCTCATCTCTCTCCCTCTCTCTCTCTCTTTCCTTCTGTATCTCTCTCTCTCCCTCTCTCTCTCTTTCCTTCTGTATCTCTCT
>NC_135211.1:37006725-37011725 GCF_052324685.1 Brachyhypopomus gauderio | reverse complement strand
TGTAATGTAAACATTGGCTGTATGAGGTCAGGGATGCTTGGTAGGTTTTTCTGTCACTTTCTTGCTACCGGTGAAGAAAGTTTGCATATGCAATCACGTGACTGACCGGCTTCATTTGATTGGTCACTCATACTCATGTGACTAGACGTTGGTCAGTCTTCTCACTTGAAAGACGAATAATTTACAAAACTAAAGTAACGGTAGTGCGGCGCAAATCCGATTGTAACGGAGTAAAAGTCACGTTTTTCTCACCACATATTTACTCAAGTAAAATTAGAAGTCTTTCATATTAAAACTACTCTCACAAGTAATTTTTTTTTTCCAAAAAGCTACTTGAGTAAATGTAACGGAGTAAATGTAAGGTGTTCCTACCCATCTCTGTGTTCTCTGTTCTCCCTGTGTTCTTTCTCTGTTTTCTCTGTGTTCTCTGTGTTCTCCGTTTTCTCTCTGTGTTCTCTGTATTTTCTCTGTGTTCTTTGTGTTATCTCTGTGTTCTCTCTGTGTTCTTTCTGTTTTCTCTGTTTTATCCCTGTGTTCTCTCTGTGTTCTTTCTGTGTTCTCTCCTGTGTTCTCTCTGTGTTCTTTCTGTGTTCTCTGTTTTATCCCTGTGTTCTCTCTGTGTTCTTTCTGTGTTCTTTCTGTGTTCTCTGTGTTCTCTCTTTGTTCTCTCTGTGTTGTCTGTGTTCTCTGTGTTCACTGTCTTCACTGCTCCTTTCTCTGTTTTTTTTTGCTATAGTTTTTGTGTAACAACATGAAGGTTTTTGCTGTGATTGGCTCTTCCTATCTCTCTTTCCATCTCTCTCCATCTTTCTGTCTTTCTCTCCTTCCCATTCTATCCCCCTCTCTGTCTCCAGCAGGTGGTCTCATTCTGATGCCATCTCTGTTTCTCTCTGTTGAGGATCAGTCTACAGTAGTACTAGGTGTGGCATGACTTACTGCTTACTAAGCTGTGTGTGTGGCAGGCTCTGTGTATTTCTGTGTTCAGAGGCTAATCCGGACATTGTGAAAAGGACCACAAGGAAGAAGCCTCTCTCTCTCCCTGTCTGTCAAACACACACACACACACACACACACACACACACACACACACACACACACACACACACACACACACACACACACACACACACACACACACACGTCCTGGCTGGCTGGTTCAGGCCTGTGCACAAGCCGTGAATTTCATCCTGATGCCAGAGGGGCTTTCAGTTCTGCACACAGTGTAATACAGCAGTGTGCACTAGGGACAGTAATACAGCAGTGTGCACTAGGGACAGTTATACAGCAGTGTGCACTAGGGACAGTAATACAGCAGTGTGCACTAGGGACAGTTATACAGCAGTGTGCACTAGGGACAGTAATACAGCAGTGTGCACTAGGGACAGTAATACAGCAGTGTGCACTAGGGACAGTTATACAGCAGTGTGCACTAGGGACAGTTATACAGCAGTGTGCACTAGGGACAATAATACATCAGTGTGCACTAGGGACAGTAATACATCAGTGTGCACTAGGGACAATAATACATCAGTGTGCACTAGGGACAGTAATACATCAGTGTGCACTAGGGACAATAATACAGCAGTGTGCATTAGGGACAGTAATACAGCAGTGTGCACTAGGGACAATAATACAGCAGTGTGCACTAGGGACAATAATACAGCAGTGTGCACTAGGGACAGTAATACAGCAGTGTGCACTAGGGACAATAATACAGCAGTGTGCACTAGGGACAATAATACAGCAGTGTGCACTAGGGACAGTAATACAGCAGTGTGCACTAGGGACAATAATACAGCAGTGTGCATTAGGGACAGTTATACAGCAGTGTGCACTAGGGACAATAATACAGCAGTGTGCACTAGGGACAATAATACAGCAGTGTGCACTAGGGATAATAATACAGCAGTGTGCACTAGGGACAGTAATACAGCAGTGTGCACTAGGGATAATAATACAGCAGTGTGCACTAGGGACAGTAATACAGCAGTGTGCACTAGGGACAATAATACAGCAGTGTGCACTAGGGACAGTAATACATCAGTGTGCACTAGGGACAATAATACAGCAGTGTGCACTAGGGACAGTAATACAGCAGTGTGCACTAGGGACAATAATACATCAGTGTGCACTAGGGACAATAATACAGCAGTGTGCACTAGGGAGAGTAATACAGCAGTGTGCACTAGGGACAGTAATACAGCAGTGTGCACTAGGGACAGTAATACAGCAGTGTGCACTAGGGACAGTAATACAGCAGTGTGCACTAGGGACAATAATACAGCAGTGTGCACTAGGGACAGTAATACAGCAGTGCACTAGGGACAATAATACAGCAGTGTGCACTAGGGACAGTAATACAGCAGTGTGCACTAGGGACAATAATACAGCAGTGTGCACTAGGGACAGTAATACAGCAGTGTGCACTAGGGACAATAATACAGCAGTGTGCACTAGGGACAGTAATACAGCAGTGTGCACTAGGGACAATAATACAGCAGTGTGCACTAGGGACAGTAATACAGCAGTGTGCACTAGGGACAGTAATACAGCAGTGTGCACTAGGGACAGTAATACAGCAGTACTTATTATTACACTAGTAATGCACTTGATATTACATTAGTACTATACTTATTATTATTACGTTTCCTGTCCGTCACGCCCTCTAGTTTGTTACCAAGCCCTTGTCCTTTTAGTTTCTAATTTGTTTTGATCACAGTTTTGTGTTTGAGGTCCTGGTTTTCAGTGTTTCCTTGCGGGTCAGTGCTCTGTGTCTGCGTTCTTGCCTTGAGTATAGCTCACAGCAGTAAGAGATGTATGTGCCCTGTTGTGTATTTCTGTGTTTTATTGTGGTTGCAGCTATTGTCTCTTGGTTTGTTTGGGTGTTTTGTATAGACGCATGTTCTTTGTTCTTAAGTTGTTCTGTTCATTTGATCCACATTAGGCTCATCTGTAGTTATTCCTGTTTGTCTGTATATGGTTTATTTCCACTCTCTGTTTAGTTTTCTGTGTTATTCTCTCTCAAATGTCTCCTGGTATATGTTGGTTGTGATCTGGTTTCTTCCTGGTCTCGCCATAGTTTAGTGATTTCAGTTCTCCTGTTACTTTACTCGTAGTCTTTTGTCTTTTATTAACAAATATTACACCTTGTTCTCCTCTTTGGTTGTGGTTATTGTGGTTTACTATGCACATAGCGTAGTACTGTCATTATGCCCTGTAAGTCACGTGCCCTGGTTAGCACTGACACTAGCTCTCTTCAGCATGTGTGTTCGCCCCCTATTCTCATAGAGCCCCCGCCGTCACACAGTGGTGCTGTACTTATTTTTACACTGGTAATGTACGTATTGATGTATTCTGTTTTCCCCACATCTATTCACTGCACATTTCCTCTGGGTTCAACAGTCATCCATTTGTTGATGAATGAACCAGCCTTCCTGCATCACAAATCACCCATGTGACCACATCCCTGTGACCACATGACCTGCGTGTACCTGAAACACATCACCTCTTCCTTTCCACTGTGTCTGCTGTCTCTCTGTCTATCTGCCTCTGTCTCTGTCTGTCTGCCTCTCTGTCTATCTGCCTCTGTCTCTGTCTGTCTGCTTCTGTGTCTATCTGCCTCTGCATGTCTGCATGTCTCTGTGTCTGTCTGTCTGTCTGTCTGCTTCTCTGTCTGTCTCTCTGTGTGTCTGTTTCTCTGCATCTGTGTCTCTGTGTGTCTGTCTGTCTATGTGACTGTCTGTCTGTCTCTTCTCTGTCACTGGTTGTTTCAGTTCCCCATCATTTCTGGACACGTGCACTTTCACTCCTGCCTGAAATGGTTGAACATGAACTTGAGTAGGAGGATCTTCAGGATCTTCAGGAGGATCTTCAGGATCTTCAGGAGGATCTTCAGGAGGAACTGCTGTCTGTTCTGCTCCGGCTTGCCCATGTGTGACAGGAGAGGTGCAGAGATCTCGTACGTCTCCATAAATCGTGCCAACCTGAAAACCCACCACACACACCTGTACCCAATCTGTACCACATACGTCTGAGAACCTGAAATAACATCACCCAGGATAACATCACCCACCACATCACCCAGACCTCCATCACCCACCACATCACCCAGACCCCCATCACCCAGACCACCATCACCCACCACATCACCCAGACCACCATCACCCAGACCTCCATCACCCACCACATCAACCAGACCCCCATCACACACCACATCACCCAGACCCCCATCACCCAGACCCCCATCACCCAGACCTCCATCACCCACCACATCACCCACCACATCACCCAGACCTCCATCACCCAGACCCCCATCACCCAGACCCCCATCACCCAGACCTCCATCACCCAGACCCCCATCACCCAGACCCCCATCACCCAGACCTCCATCACCACATGATGTTTTCTTAAATTGAGCTGAGCAATGTTAGTTTGTGTTTATATGTTATTTATATACTGATATGTACTGTAAAAGTGTAAGTCTCTCTCCTTCTCTCCTTCTCACCTTGTTTCCCTCTATTTCTCTCTCTCCCTCTATCCCTCTCTTTCTCTCCCTCCTTCTCTCCCTCCCACCCCCTTTCCCACTCTCTCTCCCTCTTCCTTTCTTTGACAGTAAACTTGATTTATTGGGCACAGAGTTTTAGTAATTGTAGACTATTGTGTTAAAGTTCTTTAATCTAACCTAGTGTGAGTGTGTATGAGACTGTGTGTGTGTGTGTGTGTGTGTGTGTGTGTGTGTGTGTGTGTGTGTGTGTGTGTGTGTGTGTGTGTGTGTGTCTCATGCAGGCTGTGATGAATGAACATTCTAAGAATGCAGGTTTTAAGGCTTCTGTTAGAAAAGGAACCATCACAGTGTGACAGGCAGATGAGAAAAGCACTGAGCAGCTGCACTTTCTTCATCTCTCTCTCTCTCTCTCTCTCTCTCTCTCTCTCCCTCTCTCTCTCCCTCTCTCTCCCTCCCCCTCTGTCTCTCTCCCTCCCCCTCTCTGTCTCTCTCCCTC
>NC_135211.1:36966725-36999225 GCF_052324685.1 Brachyhypopomus gauderio | reverse complement strand
CCCATCTGTGCATTTAGAACACACACACAAACACACGACTCTCTGGTCACAAGACCAGTTTCCTACCACCAGACCATGACTGCCCCATGCTCCATATGGAGACTGTGTTAATATGGTGACGGTGTTAATACAGAGACTGTGTTAATACAGTGGCTGTCGTAAGATGGTGACTGTGGTAATACAGAGACTGTGTTAATACGGTGACTGTGTTAATATGGTGACTGTTAATATGGTGACTGTGTTAATATGATGACAGTTTTAATATGGTGACTGTGTTAATATGATGACAGTTTTAATATGGTGACGGTGTTAATGTGGTAACTGTGTTAATGTGTTAATAAGGCTCTAGTCCTCTAACATAGCAAGGCTCTAGTCCTCTAGTACAGCAAGGCTCTAGCACTCCAGTGCTCTAGTATAGCTGTCCTCTAGTCCAGCTGTCCTCTAGTCCTCTAGTCCAGCTGTCCTCTAATCCTCTAGTACAGCAGCTCTCTAGTCCTCTAGTATAGAAGTCCTCTAGTCCTCTAGTACAGCAAGGCTCTAGTCCTCTAGTGCAGCAAGGCTCTAGTCTTCTAGTCCTCTAGTACAGCAAGGCTCTAGTCCTCTAACACAGCAAGGCTCTAGTCCTCTAGTCCTCTAGTACAGCAAGGCTCTAGTCCTCTAACACAGCAAGGCTCTAGTCCTCTAGTCCTCTAGTACAGCAAGGCTCTAGTCCTCTAACACAGCAAGGCTCTAGTCCTCTAGTCCTCTAGTACAGCAAGGCTCTAGTCCTCTAGTCCTCTAGTGCAGCAAGGCTCTAGTCCTCTAGTGCAGCAAGGCTCTAGTCCTCTAGTACAGCAAGGCTCTAGTCCTCTAGTCCTCTAGTGCAGCAAGGCTCTAGTCCTCTAGTGCAGCAAGGCTCTAGTCCTCTAGTCCTCTACCATAGCAAGACTCTAGTCCTCTACCATAGCAAGACTCTAGTCATCTAGTCCTCTACCATAGCAAGACTCTAGTCCTCTACTATAGCAAGGCTCTAGTCCTCTACCATAGGAAGGCTCTAGTCCTCTAGTGCAGCAAGGCTCTAGTCCTCTAGTCCTCTAGTACAGCAAGGCTCTAGTCCTCTAGTCCTCGAGATGTGGTGTGTCCATATGATGTTTTAAAAATATTTTTACATCATTTGGTTTGATGATAAACACGTCAATGTGAATTTAAAGTAAAACAGGAGTAAAAAGCAACATTCTGTCGTGTTTTTACGTTGGTCTCACCCAAGAGCACCAAACTATAAAGTTTGTTTTTTTGTCTGTGACGACTGCAAATGGATTTATGGAGTGACACTGAAACATGGTTGTGTGATTTCAGGACAGAAATCAGAATAGTTTTACATCAGCACAGTGTTTTCTCTCTCAGTCTCACCCTGTCACACTGAAATACAATTCAGCAGCTCAGTAACTTCCGTACACCATGTCTGCCTTTGTCATATCAATTTGAATCCAGTGTTTCGTCATTTATGAATATGTTAATGTTGATCTTCCACACTGGCGGTGTAAACAGCCACAGTTGTTCCCATGTTTGGAGATTATTGTCATTACAAACAGGACAAGAGCAAAACTCGGAACCAAGAAATAAAATGGGAATTTCAGACGAAAAATCCAGATTAGGAAGACCTGACACATACGAGACAAGGGAATAACCTAGGGTTAGGTTAACGCTAACCCTAACACCTAACCCCTAACCCCTAACCCCTAACCCCTAGCCCTAGGCGATACTTTACGTGGACACAGAGGTAAACAGCCTGTACAGGGACATGTGGTTAAGAACAGGTGAGCACAATTAGTGCAGGAAATGTGAAACAGAGAGCTATGATTGGTCTATCAGTCTGGGGTATCCCAGGTAGATTTCTTCAGGTGGAGTATCTCGGATGGACTACCTCAGGTGGAATACTTCAGGTGGAGTATCTCGGATGGACTACCTCAGGTGGAATACTTCAGGTGGAGTATCTCGGATGGACTACCTCAGGTGGAATACTTCAGGTGGAGTATCTCGGATGGACTACCTCAGGTGGAATACTTCAGGTGGAGTATCTCGGATGGACTACCTCAGGTGGACTATTTACTTTTTTGTCTCTGTTTAATTTTTGTCTAGTTTTGTCTCTCAGCCAAACGAAGCTACACAGAGCAAGTTGTTTGTGTCCTTGTGTAATGTGTGTGTTGTGTATGCAATGTGTGTGTGTAATATGTGTTTTGTGTGTGCTATATGTGCATTATGTGTGTAATGTGTGTGTGTGTTGTGTGTGTAATGTGTGAGTAATATGTGTGTAATGTGTGTGTTGTATGTGTAATGTGTGTGTTGTGTGTATGTAATGTGTGTGTAATGTGTTTGTTGTGTGTGTGTAATGTGTTTGTAATGTGTGTTATATGTGTGCAATGTGTGTGTTGTGTGTGTTATGTGTGTGTAATGTGTGTATTGTGTGTGTTGTGTGTGTAATGTGTGTTGTGTGTGTAATGTGTGTGTAATATGTATGTGTTGTGTGTGCTGTGTGTGTAATGTGTGTGTTGTGTGTGTAATGTGTGTGTAAAGTGTAATGTGTGTGTGTTGTGTGTGTGTGTGTGTAATGTGTGTGTAATATGTATGTGTTGTGTGTGTGTGTGTGTGTTGTGTGTAATGTGTGTGTGTAATGTGTGTGTAATGTGTGTTGTGTGTGTAATGTGTGTTTTGTGAGTGTACTGTGTGTGTTGTGTGTGTATAATGTGTGTGTAATGTGTGTATTGTGTGTAATGTGTATGTGTGTTGTATGTGTAATGTGTGTGTAATGTGTGTATAATCTGTGTGTGTAATGTGTGTGTAATGTGTAATGTGTGTGTAATGTGTGCATGTTGTGTGTGTATTGTGTGTGTAATGTGTGTGTGTAATGTGTGTGTAATGTGCATGTAATGTGTGTAATGCATAATATGTGTGTAATGTGTGTGTAATGTGTGTATTGTGTGTAATGTGTATGTGTGTTGTATGTGTAATGTGTGTGTAATGTGTGTATAATGTGTGTGTGTAATGTGTGTGTGTTGTGTGTGTAATGTGTGTGTAATGTGTAATGTGTGTGTAATGTGTGCATGTTGTGTGTGTGTGTGTTGTGTGTGTAATGTGTGTGTGTAATGTGTGTGTATTGTGTGTGTAATGTGTGTGTGTTCTGTGCGTGTTGTGTGTGTAATGTGTAATGTGTGTGTAATGTGCATGTAATGTGTGTAATGCGTAATATGTGTGTAATGTGTGTGTAATGTGTGTGCAATGTGTGTAATATGTGTAATGTGTGTGTAATGTGTAATGTGTGTGTAATGTGTGTGTAATGTGTAATGTGTGTGTAATGTGTGTGTAATGTGTAATGTGTGTGTAATGTGCTGATCACAGCAGTTCTCTTGACATTTTTGATGCACCTCTCCCTCAGTGGTTACCATGGCAACTGTTTCTTTTTATCCTGAATAACAGCCAGCAGTTTGAAGAGTGATGTATAGATGAGCTACACCTCTTTTCTAGAGCGTACAGTGATGTAGAGTGATGTATAGATGAGCTACACCTTTTTTCTAGAGCGTACAGTGATGTAGAGTGATGTATAGATGAGCTACACCTCTTTTCTAGAGCATACAGTGATGTAGAGTGATGTATAGATGAGCTACACCTCTTTTCTAGAGCGTACAGTGATGTAGAGTGATGTATAGATGAGCTACACCTCTTTTCTAGAGCATACAGTGATGTAGAGTGATGTATAGATGAGCTACACCTCTTTTCTAGAGCGTACAGTGATGTAGAGTGATGTATAGATGGGCTACACCTCTTTTCTAGAGCTTACAGTGATGTAGAGTGATGTATAGATGAGCTACACCTATTTTCTGGAGCGTACAGTATAAATGAGCTACACCTCTTTTCTAGAGTGTGCTGTGATGTAGACTGATTCATAGATGAGCTACACCTCTTTTCTAGAGCGTACAGTGATGTAGAATGATGTATAGATGAGCTACACCTCTTTTCTAGAGCGTACAGTGATGTAGAGTGATTTATAGATGAGCTACACCTCTTTTCTAGAGCGTACAGTATGAGGCGTAGTTAGCTGCTGTCACAACGCCTCTCCTGTTTGTGTGAGGATGTCCTGTAGTTCATGCAGACACAGTTAGGACGCTTGACCCAGAGCTGAAGTGGACATACATCACCATGGCCAGAATGACCAGATACACACTACATCATGTCATTAAAGAGAACAAATGTGATCTCATTGAAGGGAAAGATGAATATTACTAAAGTGGTTATAAGTGGTCTTAAAGATAATGAATCGAGTCTGATCTCTTGTTCCATATCTGATTCATCCTTAGTTTGTTATTTATGTAACTCCAGGTTACTGTCTCTCTCTAAGTCTATCCATCTGTCTGTCTGTCTCAGTCTCTCCATCTGTCTGTTTCTCCCTTCGTTTCAGCATGTGTGTTTTTCTCTTTCTCTCTCCATCTGTCCTTCTCTTTGTTTGTCTCTCTTCTTCACTTCCTCTCTCTCCTCTCTCTCCAACCATGAATTTTATTACCTCACATAAGTTGCAGTGTCACTGATAGAGACATCACGTGTGCCGATGTTCCTATGCAGGGCCGTGTGAGGTACACGCGTCTACACTCCCGTTTCCACACTTCCGTGTCACAACTGTGATGTCTCACGTCTCTGCTCATGTCTCACGTTTCTACTCATTTCTCACGTGTCTGCTCATGTCTCACGTCTCTGCTCATGTCTCGTTGTTCTACTCATGTCTCACGTCTCTGCTCATGTCTCGTTGTTCTACTCATGTCTCACGTCTCTGCTCATGTCTCGTTGTTCTACTCATGTCTCACGTCTCTGCTCATATCTCGTTGTTCTACTCATGTCTCACGTCTCTGCTCATGTCTCGTTGTTCTACTCATGTCTCACGTCTCTGCTCATATCTCGTTGTTCTACTCATGTCTCACGTCTCTGCTCATGTCTCGTTGTTCTGCTCATGTCTCACGTCTCTGCTCATGTGTCGTTGTTCTACTCATGTCTCACGTCTCTGCTCATGTCTCGTTGTTCTGCTCATGTCTCACGTCTCTGCTTATACCTCGTGCTACTCATGTCTCACGTCTCTGCTCATGTCTCACGTCTCTGCTCATGTCTCACGTCTCTGCTCATGTTTTTTGGAGGTGTCTGTCTGATTTCATCCCTCTTGTTTTCCAGACAACAACAGAGCAACACACTCTTACACCATCTGCTCCTCCAGGACCAACCAGTGCTACACAACTGCTGAGTGGGAGTGTGTGTGTGTGTGTGTGTGTGTGTGTGTGTGTGTGTGTGTGTGTGTGTGTGTGTGTGTGTGTGTGTGAATGAGGGTGTTTGTATATGTGTATAAAGACACTCTATGGCCAATTTAAAATCCTGACACAGTCTGTCAGTTAATAAAAGCCCAAATTTCTCAGGCTCAAGCTGTGAAATGTAGAACTTCATAACTGGAGTTTAGTGTGTGTGTGTGTGTGTGTGTGTGTGTGTGTGTGTGTGTGTGTGTGTGTGTGTGTGTGTGTGTGTGTGTGTGTGTGTGTGTTGGCAGGTGTTTAGATGTTTTGGTAGGTGGGTGCTTGTGTGTGTGAATACATATTTATACACGTATATTTATACATATTCATACATGTGAGTTTATTGTTACTGATTTACAATCGTGATTTTGTTGTATGATGTTATGACTGTTATGATTATGTACTTTGATATTTGTTTATAAAAAATTATTAATATGTGATGGAAAGAGCATGTGGTGTTAATAATGTAATATCTTTATGTACACCATTTGCGATAATAATCAACCTTTGACCTCACCATTCACAGTTCTGTATTTTCTGTGTGTGTGTGTGTGTGTGTGACAGAGTTGGCAAGCTGGCTGTGTCTATATACAACTGAGCTAATTAATGAACACTCACAAGCACTCTGACATCTTAAAAACTGTAGCGTTTTGGGAATATAAATTCTGTTCTGTTCTCTCAACCCCTCTCTCTCTCTCTCTCATCTTTCTCCATCTTCCTCTTTCCCTCTTTCCGTGTCCCTCCTCTCATCTCTCTCTTCATCTTTGGTCTCTGCTGTCTGTGGGTTCGTCTGCCCTGTCTGTGTGAACTGACCGTGTTTTTTTGGACATGCCTAAAACAAACTGGATTAAACTGTATTCATGTCTCAGGAGAGCAGCTGACTGTTTCAATCTCATCTGATGTGTGTAATGAAAATCAAACACTTAAATGAACATTTACACCATTCCCATGACAACCAGTATAACTTTATTATAACAACATTTTTATATTACTCCTCATTGAAGTTTGAAGTTTCCCAGAATTCTCTGATTTCCTATCACAGATCTTAAATCTGGCCTGCGTAGGTGCTGGCATGTTGCTCGCACATCCTGTCTTGGACTGCTGTGATTGGCTGTGTTGTGTTGTGCTGTGATTGGCTGTGTTGTGTTGTGCTGTGATTGGCGGTGTCCTGCTGTGTTGCACTGTGATTGGCTGTGTCCTGCTGTGTTGTGCTGTGATTGGCTGTGTTGTGTTGTGCTGTGATTGGCTGTGTCCTGCTGTGCTGCTGTGTTGTGCTGTGATTGGCTGTGTTGTGTTGTGCTGTGATTGGCTGTGTCCTGCTGTGTTGTGCTCACTCCACCTCCTCACTCCACCTGCTCACTCCACCCCCTCACTCCATCTCCCCACTCCATCACATCACTCCACCCTCTCACTCCATCTCCTCACTCCACCTCCTCCCTCCACCCCCTCACTCTACCTCCTCACTCCACCCCCTCACTCCATCGTCTTACTCCACCCCCTCACTCCATCTTCTTACTCCACCTCCTCACTCTACCCATTCACTCCATCTCCTCACTCCATTGCCTCACTCCACCCGCTCACTCCACCCGCTCACTCCACCCTCTCACTCCACCTCCTCACTCCATCTTCTTACTCCACCCCATCACTCCATCTCCTCACTCCATCCCCTAACTCCACCCTCTTACTCCATCTCCCCACTCCATCTCATCACTCCACCCTCTCACTCCACCCCCTCACTCTACCTCCTCCCTCCACCCCCTCACTCTACCTCCTCACTCCATCGTCTTACTCCACCCCATCATTCCACCCCCTCACTCCACCTCCTCACTCCACCCCCCCACTCCATCTTCTTACTCCACCCCATCACTCCATCCCCTAACTCCACCCCCTCAATCCATCCCCTCACTCCCTCCCCTCACTCCACCCTCTTACTCCATCTCCCCACTCCATCTCATCACTCCACCCTCTCACTCCATCTCCTCACTCCACCTCCTCCCTCCACCTCCTCACTCCACCCCCTCACTCCATCTTCTTACTCCACCCCATCACTCCATCCCCTAACTCCACCCCCTCACTCCCTCCACTCACTCCATCTCCTCACTCCATCTCCTCACTCCACCCCCTCACGCCATCTTCTTACTCCACCCCCTCACTCCCTCTCCTCACTCCACCCACTCACTCCACCCCCTCACTCCACTGCCTCACTCCACCCGCTCACTCCACCCTCTCACTCCATCTCCTCACTCCACCCCCTCACTCCACTGCCTCACTCCACCCGCTCACTCCACCCTCTCACTCCATCTCCTCACTCCATCTCCTCACTCCACCCCCTCACTTCACCCCCTCACTCCATCTTCTTACTCCACCTCCTCACTCCACCCCTTCACTCCATCTCCTCACTCTATTGCCTCACTCAACCCGCTCACTCAACCCCCTCACTCCACCCTCTCACTCCATCTCCTCACTCCCTCCCCTCACTCCATCTTCTTACTCCACCCCCTCACTCCACCTCCTGACTCCACTGATAGTATCTGAAAGTGTTGGATCCAATAGTATCTGATAGTGTCATATCTGATAGTGTCCAATAATGTCTGATCTGATAGTGTCTGCTAACTGATCTCTGGACGTCTATGTTTAATAATGATGTGAGAGAATATTTTCTTCATATGATGTAGCTGTGTTTTTGCACTCTGAGGCGTGTGCACTGAGACTGTGTGAGATCTGCTCCAGTGTTCACAGGATAATCACTCACGTTCACAGCTCCACATTTACCCTGAGAGCTTCCAGATTCCTGCTGCTTTACCACCATTTGAGGTCCAGGCAGCAGTAGATCTGACGCATGTGCAGTTAGAGGCCATCAGGGTACAGGCAGACCCTGTGTGTGTGTGTATGTGTGTGTGTGTGTGCATGTGTGTGTGTGTGTTTGTGTATGTGTGTGTGTTTGTGTGTGTGTGCGTTTGTGTGTGTGTGCATGTTTGTGTGTGTGTGTGTGTGTGTGCGCATGTGTGTGCGTTTGTGTGTGTGTGTGTGCGTTTGTGTGTGTGTGTGTGTGTGTGTGCGCATTGGACGTGGGCCCTGTCTCTGGAGATAGGATGGTTAAAAATCTTATTTCGACACAGATATGCCTGCCATCTGAGCACATGATGTTCACATGCACCAAGTTCACACACACACACACACACACACACGCACACTCACACACACACTCTCCTCTCACATTAATGCACAGGCTTACACATACACGTATACAAAGACACACACATGCATACACAATCACACACACACACTCACACACACACTCTCCTCTCACATTAATGCACAGGCTTACACATACACACGTATACAAAGACACACACATGCATACACAATCACACACACACACACACATATGCACACACACACACACATACACACACACACACACAGGGAGGTCAGATCTGCAGTGTTCTAATAGTCATAGTGAATACAAACACATCTAACAGCCTCATGTGGCACTGATCCAGGTCTGGTCTCTCCTTAGTGCAGAGAGCTGGTGTTCAGCCTTTAGTCTTAGTTACTGGACCCTTATTTACTGGTGTGTGAGCTGCTTTATGGGAGGGTATTTAATAAAGGGTATTTGTGGTCTTAGGTAAAGTGTGTGTGTGTGTGTGTGTTATGGGAGGGTATTTAATAAAGGGTATATAAAGGGTATTTGTGGTCTTAGATAAAGTGTGTGTGTGTGTGTGTGTGTGTGTGTGTGTGTGTGTGTGTGTGTGTGTGTGTGTGTGTGTGTATTAATCTGCCGTATAGAGTTTAATTCCCTTAATAGGAGATTAAATCTTTTAGTGGGAACGTGTTGCTTTATTTTCACGGATTTAAACAACCTGCAGCTCTGTTGTACAATCGTACTGATACACAACCTGCAGCTCTGTTGTACAATCGTACTGATACACAACCTGCAGCTCTGTTGTACAATCGTACTGATACACAACCTGCAGCTCTGTTGTACAATCGTACTGATACACAACCTGCAGCTCTGGTGTACAATCGTACTGATACACAACCTGCAGCTCTGTTGTACAATCGTACTGATACACAACCTGCAGCTCTGTTGTACAATCGTACTGATACACAACCTGCAGCTCTGTTGTACAATCGTACTGATACACAACCTGCAGCTCTGGTGGACGATCGTACTGATACACAACCTGCAGCTCTGGTGTACAATCGTACTGATACACAACCTGCAGCTCTGGTGGACGATCGTACTGATACACAACCTGCAGCTCTGGTGTACAATCGTACTGATACACAACCTGATTCTCCACCTGCTCATGGAAAAACACTTCATACCTACAAATTCTTTCTACCAAGCCCTCCACCTTCATCTCTCTCTCGCTTGCTCTCTCTCTCCCCCTCCTCCCTTCTTCCCCTCTCCCTCCTCCTCCCTCCCTCTCTCTCCCTCCCTCCCTCCTCCTCTCACTCCCCCCTCTCTCTCTCTCTCTCTCTCTCTTCTTAAATGACTTAAACAGAAGGTCTAGGTAAACATTGCACCAGCAGTTTTGTTCTCATAACAGTCTAGTGTTCTTTGGGGTTGGGGCTGGGGGTGGGGTGGTGTTGGGGTGAGTGTGGGGTGGGGCTGGGGTGAGTATAGGGTGGGGTTGGGGTGAGTGTGGGGTGGGGTTGGGGTGGGGTGGGGCTGGGGGTGGAGGGGCGTTTCCACGGTAGCGGCCCTGCTGCAGCGTTCTTGCTGCCCCCTGCAGGTGGAGCTGTGTGTGTCCGTCAGGGTGCGGGACGCTGACCGGTGACGTCTGGGTTCTGTGATCAGGTCTGCCTCATCTGTTTAGCAGATGCTGAAGGATGGATGGTCTTCCTCTGGGACAGAAGCTCAGGTCCAGCTCAGAGGAATGAGTCCTCCGGGGAGGACGTGGAGGATTCATGTGTCCCTTCTGACAGGAGAGGTATGTTCATGTCTTAGCAGATGGGCTCCTGACATAGAAATGGAGAAGTCATTAAACTCCAGTGCACACTAACACACACACACACACACACACACACACACACACACACACACACACACACACACACACACACACACACACACAGGTCATATCCCTGGGCCCCACTACCCTCCTCCCTGCATATATTTCATGTGCAGGGTAGTAACAGTGTGTGACCAGGTTGGTGCTGTAGTCATTAACTTTGAAATGCACCCTACCTACCAGTTACTCAACACTCGTCTTACCACTCTCCACAACCTAACACATCTCCCTACCAGTTACTCAACACTCGTCTTACCACTCTCCACAACCTAACACATCTCCCTACCCTGAACCCTGACACTGAACACTTCTATACCCAATACTTCTCACTAAACACTACTTTGCTAGTGCTAAAGTATAAAGATATAAAGATAAAACAATCTCAATTTTTTATGCAATAAATTTTTCTTTATGGCAATGTTAAGCTTGGGCAATAACACTACCGATAACACTACCACGCATACAGCACACAGCGGACTACCAACGCTGCCTCCATATTACCCAACAATCAGAGCTGTTATCACTATTATTATTACCACGGCATAATTGTACACTCATCTGACATGTAAATACACATCACAATAGTTAATCAATACAGTTTCAATGCAGTCTCCAACATGTTCGTGTACATATCTCATATCTCAGGGCAGTCATGTCCTGGTGGTAGGGAACTGGTCTTGTGACCGGAGGGTCGTGGGTTCGATTCCCAGGCCTGAGGCCATGACTGAGGTGCCCTTGAGCAAGGCACCTAACCCCAACTGCTGTATACTTATTGCACACTTGCCCTGTCTTTTTTGCACTATTGCTACTATTTGCACTTCTGGTAGATGCTAACTGCATTTCCTTACCAAGTACCTGTACTGAGCAATGACAATAAAGTTGAATCTATCTATCTTATAGAATTCAATAAACATTCATTTCCATTTCCTGCCTTAAGTAGCACACCAACGGAAGCAGTTTTATGAGATAGCACACAGGCTGTATGCTGAATTGCATGCTACGGTGGCCCGGAAAGCGCTGCAAAAGCAAAACACGCTGCAAATACACAAACCAAAAACATCAGAATTGTCAGGCCTGCCTCCCTCCTGTCGGTCATGTCTTCTGTTTGTCTTTTATTTTGAAATTTCCTAGTTGTGTCTGTCTTCACTCCCCTGTCCCCTCGTTATTGCTTTCTGCTGTGTCTTGTTGAGTCCCTTGGTTGGTTAGTGTATTTAAGTCTTGTGTTTAATCTCTTGTTTGTGTGCGATTTGGTATCTTGGTCTTTTGTGTCTGTAATACTAGTCTGTATGTACTCCTTGTATTTTGTATTCCCTATTTAGATGTACTTTGTGTGACTTTGGTTTCTCTAGTGATTTTGCTTGTTGGTGTCTTTGCTTTTATTTAGCCTTGTCCACCTAGCTATTTCTGTTAGTGTTGTTTGGTTCATATGTTAGGTGTTTGATTATTCTTGGTGTATGTTTTGTGTGCTTTGTGTATTTGTATCAGTTTTGTAATTAAATTCATTGTTCAGTCCGCACTTGCGTTCAATTATTTAAGACCCCTAGCTAGCTATTTAGATAGAAACTACATTGTGTTAAAAGGGATTTTTATAAGGGTTTTTAACCCTTAGTTTTTGTCTAAATGCCTAGCTAACTAGCTACATTTAAAGCTAGCTATATATTAAGTGATATGATTTTATCAGGGTAAAGATAAGTTATGCATTTTGTCTCAAAATGATTCCACAAAATGGACTAAACATAACCTGGTAAGACAAAGGAGATAACACTGTAGGTTTTTAACTAGAAACAAGAGTTGTGTTATACAGGATCTCATTACGTAGAACGGGACTGAATTAGTAAAGCTCTTTAAATGTATCTAGCTAAGTAGGTAATTAAGCCTGAAAGTGTTAGTTTTTGTCTAAATATATAGCTATATATATATAGGTTTTTATGCCTTAGTTTTTGTCTAAACAGCTAGTTTTCTATCTAGCTACATTAAAAGAGCTTTACTAATTCAGTCCAGTTTGCTGAATTCTAACTCTGCAGAATCCGTGTAACGTGGCTTGTGCCACGGAGCGAGGAGACGGACACAATCACTGAGAGGAGTGAGATTTATTAAAGGGAATATCATACTCATCGTCAGAAAGCCAGGCAGGGTCGATCACAGGAGGGCAGTCCGAATAGCAGGCGAACACGGGCATAACGAAGACAGGGGAACACGAGAACAGACTATGAATCACAAAACAAAAACACGCGACGGCCAGGTATACAATCAAACAGTCCAACATCCAAAATATCAAAACACCAGACAAAGGACAAGGGAGACTCAGGGGTTTATATACATGGGACAGAAAACGAGGGACAGGTGTGAACGATAATACAGGGGCGTGGTAACAAACGAGGAATCACGAAGACAAACGAGCTGGGCGGGATGAACAGGCAGGGAACCCAGACATGAGGGAACCCAGAGTGACAGCTACGAGAGGGGGCGTTGCCCTACGTGACAATCCGACTCCGCTCATTTGCACACACATAAAGATGCTAAATATAATATTTTAATCCTGAGAATTTATATATACGTTAAGTGTTTTCACAATTCTTAGCATGAAAGCCATTAGATCCCCAAGAATGCTGCGGCAACAACCACTCTTTGGGTCCATTACATTTTATTATAAACATTTTAAAAACCACGAATCTGTGTGTCTTTGGATACAGATAATGCTGCACCACTTGCTATGATGGATAAAAAAATAATGTCCCTTATTTATGCATAGAAACAACAGAAATGGTGAATATAATCTGTAGGGTCTTTATGTGTGTGTAAACTATTCCAGTGGTAAATACATTTGAATGTCATCTGCATAACATATTTGGAAATTACATATTTTCTAAACATGGATCCTGACAATAAAGAGAAAATAGAATAGGCCCAAGAACAGAACTGTGAGGGACTCCACAAAAAAGTGCAGTGTGGAGTATAAAAAATCACCAAGGCTGACAGAAAACCTTCTGTCACTAAAATACAATGTGAACCAGAATAAAATCCAGAATAAAATCATCCAGAATAAAAGTCCTAATGCCAACAGAGTTGAGGAACGAGGAATGAGGACACCATGCAACACTGTGTCAGCAGCAGCAATAGTGAGTAAACGTGTACAGAGTTGTATAGTAACGAAGTAGAACTACTTCACTACTGTACTTAAGTACTAAAATGCTGTATCTGTACTTTACTGGAGTATTATTTTTTTCTCCTACTTCCACTTTTACTTCACTACATATTTTCTATCAGTTTAATACTTTTATTCCGATACATTTTTTACGTGCTGTATAGTTACTCGTTACAATTATAAACATGTTAGCTGGTGCTGTCACCGGGTCAAGCGATCAGGGTGTCTTATAAGAAAACTGCGCATGCTCCGGTCGCTTCTCGTTTACTCTGCTGCTGCCTTCACTGAACACGAGCTTCATAATCTAGGTTCACTTGACACGTCGTGACTGCCGCAAGGGTCCGCGCGGCAAAAATGATGCAATCGCAGTGGCTCCGCACTTCCATTAGGCGATATAGGCAAATGCTAGGGGCGCCGGCTGTCCAGGGGGGCGCTCGCGTGCATGCGGTTTTTATTTTTTTAACAAATGAACAATTAATAAATGTGAAAACAAGCAAAGTCCACATGCTCATAATTTCATTGTTTAATAATATTAGACAAATTAATAATTCTTATAATAACAACAAACGACACCTATCACCCGCGCGCCAACCCGCCCTCCCCCGCGCGCTCTGCGCACCTTCTTACTGTTTCTCTGTACACCAGAGAGTGAGTGACATCTCCCTGTAAAGACGTCAAAAAGGCAGAAGTCCTCTGGTGCCCAGGGTAGAAAAATGAGAAAAGTGGAGGAAGAAAGGCGGTCTGAAGGTTAATTGATCTTTAAAAGGATGCTTTATCTATTATATGTAATATATGTTAATAACGCTTCACCAATAATTTGTATTTTTCCTATAAATCGGCTTTCAAATCCACTTTTTGTACTTGTGCTTGAAAAAAACCTCAGCGGTGAAATAAAAAATCAACCAATCAGAATATTTCACACCGTTGTTTCTAGGTAAAAGAGAGAAAGGCCCTTTTACATTGAGAGCTTTTATTATAGATTGGCAGTTTTATCAACCAATCATATTATCGAATTAGAATCGTGGGGGCGTGCTCCAATGGTCTCTCATTTTTATTTGAAACAAATCCAAAATGTTGCCAATCTGTAGCTGTTGTGTTTTTCTTTGAAACCAGCTCGCTTGACTCACAACTAACACTCAATCGTCATTGTGGCTTTTTCCCCTCTGTATGATCTTAGTGAAAACCGCCACTGTCATCATACTGTCCAATCCTAGTAGGTGCTATGATTAGCTTAGCTTAAAATAAATATATACTAATATTGCAGATGCACTTTTGAAATAATAATGTTGCAGTAGGCAAATTGCCCTGATTTGCACTGGTGGTAGTTGTTGTTTTTAATTTATTTTTTTATTTATTATTAATATTTAAAAGTTGTTCTCTGCACTACGTTATGTAAAATAGTTTTAAAATATTTTTTGTGCAACACCTTTATATTTATTGCTTGTTATATGGTAATATTTAAGTCATTTGCTTTTTATTTGTTTCTTTAATAGTGACACAATCAACACAATGATTGATGATACAGGGGGCGCCAACCAAAATCTCACCTAGGGCACCACATTGGTCAGGGGCGGCTCTGCTTGTACGGCACTTTGAAGGTCCATTCCAGTATTTTCCAACACCTTCAACTCAATTTACATATTTATATAAATACACATATACTCAAAATAATTCCAAATAATTCGCTTTTTATCTCATTAAAAGAGATGGTACTGTGTTTGGTAACAGCAGAAGAGCAGCATAAGTGCTGCATAATAAACTTGTTGGTGTTTTAATGTACACATATTGGCACCTTCCACACATTCAACATCGAGTGATTGTGGCAGTGAGGGTGAGGTAGGAGACCACCCTGGCCCTACTTAGAGACAGTGTTTGAGGAAGGAGACCACCCTGGCCCTACCTAGAGACAGTGTTTGAGGAAGGAGACCACCCTGGCCCTACCTAGAGACAGTGTTTGAGGAAGGAGACCACCCTGGCCCTACCTAGAGACAGTGTTTGCGTTTGCTGGAGTGAAAGTAAATTCCTATAGGATGAAGTGCCATCTCTGCCTCCCTAAAGAGGGTGAAATATTGGCCTTCAAAAATTCACCTTCGAACTTGAAGAAACACATCAATGTAAGTTATAAATATAACGCACAGAAGACACACTAGTAAACACTAGTTAGGATAGATACCTTAGCTAACTAACCTAATTATATTCATGACGTGCTGCAGTATTCACTTAACATTAGCTGGCAATCATAAAGGTAATTGTTGTGTTTTTAGCAAGTATATGTATAGTCGATTTACAAAATATATGTAAATCGACTAGCGGAGCTTTTCCAGTGCAGATGCAGAGGCGGAGTCTACTAAGAACTATTTAAAACTTGTTTGTGAATTTGGAGACTACAAAGGCTTTTGGGAAACACTCGTAAATTTGGCGTTCTTAAAGTTACGTCGTTCTTAAAGTTGTTCATAACTTTCTAAGATCGTTCCTTATCGGGAAACCCACTGTGATGCTGAGACCGGTACGGCATCATCACCAACCTACCTGGTATTCCACCAGCCTACTAGGTGAGAGGGGAATACGTACCTGATTAGGGGATTATCCTGTCAAGACATTGGATTTGATTATGCATAGACTGATGATGACTTTTGACTAAATTAATTGGTGTGGAGGTACTTACTTGTTTTACAGAGAGCACACACCGCGCCTGGGAGAACTCTGGTTGGCCCACCCTGACGAGCGGCCTTTTACCCGGAATTCGCCGCAGGAATTTTGGGTATAAAAAGGGGCTGGTAAAAGGGGGAGGGGTCAAGAAAAGTGCACTTGGGTTGAGGACTTGTCTGAAACTCCCAGAGACCTGATGAATTAAACAGCGACGTTTGAGTATAATTGACCGTCTCCAGTCTTCCTTCGTAGAATTGCCTAAACCCACAAGGCAACACTACCACACCCACCCCACTTGTATTTGTGGTCTTTGACATCTTTGATTTGTAAGTGATATATAAAAACAATTGATAACCAAACTTTGATGGCTTTCTTTAATTAATTCAAAACACAATACTTGTACTTTTTACTTTCAGTACTTGAGTAATACATTTTTGAATAAACTACTTGCAATACTTAAGTACAAAAATGCAGAATACTTCTGTACTTCTACTTAAGTAAAGTTTTTAAAGAACACTTCAACTTCTACTCAAGTCACTTGTTTGATAGAGTACTTGTACTTTTACTCAAGTATGGGTCTTTAATACTTTATACAACACTGAAAGTGTACAATTGATCTTCATAGTCAGTGTGATGGGTGAGGAGTGCATAATAAAAGGAAGTGATTACACCACTCTCCGGGGAAAAGGGGGATTTATTAGTGAAGGTGAGCAACACAAAACTCGTGACATGGTCCAAATTAAGGATACAATAACCAGCAATCAACTGGTACAAAGACAAGACATATAAAGACAAACAACCCTCAGGTGCGGGGGATTATAGTAGACCCCACCCACCTGAGCGACAAACACAATGCAACAACAGGACAACATGAAATATTGCCGCTGTGGACAGAGGCCGCTGGCAGGAGGCCCCCCGAATCGTGACAGTCAAGCACTAATAAATCTTTAAAAACTTTCAAAAGAGTAGATTTGGTGATGTGGAAATATTTAAAATTACACTGAAAAGTTGTCTAAAATGACTGCAGTTCAGCATATAGAATTTCCTCTAAATTTATGTTTAAATTTCAGCTGTTAATTCAAAGCAAGCACCTGAAGTGACTGGATTTTTTATAAGCATTTTCACTATTGGTTATTTAAAAGGGCTGGTTAAACCTGGTGAGATTACAATTCATAGCACCTACAGTAACTGAGCCAGTAGATTCCACGGCTCTCACATCTGTTGGACAAGCCCATATGTTCATATGACCAATGACATCGTTTAGTTGTTTTATATGAGAGATGACATTGATTAATTTTTTTATATGACCGATGACATCAATTAATTGTTTTATATGACCAATGACAATGTTTAATTGTTTTATATGACCAATGACAATGTTTAATTGTTTTATATGACCGATGACATTGATTAATTTTTTTATATGACCGATGACATCGACATGTTTGACATTTTACAAACATCTTTTTTACATTTTTTACAAAAAAGACTCAATCTAGTCCAGAATAACAGAGCAAGTTTAGGGCATTTAGAAGGGTCATAATAAGCAAAGTGGGGGCATTAGAAGGGTCATAGTAAGCAGAGTAAGTGGGGGTAAAATACCAAACAACCCTGCAGCTGGTCTTACCCACTTGTGTTCTTTGACTCTCATCCATCTGCACAAGTGACATTGTGCCAGAATTCAAGCGTAGAACACGAGACGAGATCTGGTGTGCAGGACTGATACAAAAACATTCAGGTCAAAACTAGAGTGGGAGTTCTGGCGCCTACAATTAAACCGTTACTGTCAAACAGGCGCGCCTCCTCCTCTGTGAAGTCATCTGTGGGGCATTAAAACATCTGCAGTCCAACAGGAAAAGTTCTGTTTTTCTTGACTCACCAACTGTCTTCCAGGTTCCAGTTGCACACAAGAAATCTGTGGAAGGTAAATAAAATCCTTCCATATAAATGTGTTATTTTCTGTTACTGCAGTGTTTATCAACACTGGCTTGACCGATGCTAGGCTGTTATCTGGGTTAGGGTTAACCTCTAACCCCTAACCCCTGACCCTAAACAACACTGGCTTCACCAATGCTAGGCTGTTAGTCATCTGGGCTGCACAAGTGCCTGTGATTTTTAAAGCTCACTCTCTTCAACAAAGTTAAGGGAAATAGAGGCCAGATATCTGGATTGGCTCTTCTGGGGTCTAAAACAGGTGCCATCCAACTGTCGACAAACTCCAGAATATTGAAGATCAAATTGATATTTAGATTACTATAGGGATTAATCTCATGCGATCATGTCAACCAGAACTTCACGTTCACCAACAAACCCCTGTGGTTACCCCGGTGACCATGATGTTTTGTCCCGGGGGGTGGAGCAACAGGTCTCCCCAGTCCAGCAGAGATAAGCACACGTGTGGGACTGTAATAAAGGGAGGGCAGTTCTCTGCCTGCTGAAGTCTTTATCAGTCTTTCTGTGGTGTATCGTATTAAAATGCTCATTGTGATAAAAGGTCAGTAGATTCTGCAAATGTTGTAATAGACAAGTCTAACAATCGTGAATGACAAGCCACCTAAACCTAACCTTAACCCTTAACCCTAACATTAACCCCTTAACCCTAACCATAACCCCTAATGGTAACCTTAAATACAAACCCCTAACCTTAACCTTTAACCCGTAACCCATTAAACTTAACCTTAACCCTAACATTAACCCCAACCCCTTAACACTAACCATAACCCCTAATGGTAACCTTATATACTAACCCCTAACCCCTTAACCCTAACCATAACCCCTAATGGTAACCTTATATACTAACCCCTTAACCCCAACCATAACCCCTAATGGTAACCTTATATACTAACCCCTAACCCCTTAAACCTAACCTTAACCCTAACATTAACCCCTAACCCCATCCTTAACCCTAACCATAAACCCTAATGCTGCCCTTATATACTAACCCCGAATCTTAACCCCTGATGTTAGCCCTTAACCCCTAAACTAATTCACACACAATGGCACCATATTGCTCATGCTTAAACAGAACTTTAACTCAAATTATCCATTCGATACTTACTTTTCCCACACTAAAACTGCATGGGTCTTAAGCCACAAGTTGAGTCACAGTTCTGATGACTTGAGACACAACTCCATCTTAACTGACTCAAGTGGCTATCACTGAGTTTGTATGAGCCCACAGCTCAAGCTGATTGGATCTGAGAGAGGAGGCGGGGCTAGTCCAGCTGCTGGCTTGGCCCAGTTCTGCAGTCCATACGCAGCAGGAAGTCTTTGGAGCAGAGCAAAGCTGAGAGAAGCCGCATGGCTTACAAATCACACAGGAGATAAGTCACATTAGTTCAGACGCAGCACAGCATTCATTTAATAGGCCTACAACGACACTCTGAGACCATCTATATGTCACGTGTGTTGGACCTGGGTTCCTGGATTAGTGTGCTGAAGGCAGTAATATAGAACACGTACAACATCTACTCACTCATTCAAGTGTGTGTGTGTGTGTGTGTGTGTGTGTGTGTTTAAGCAGCTGTGCCTGCCTGAGTATGTGTGTGTGTGTGTGTGTGCGTGTGTGTGTGTGTGTGTGTCTATGCATATGTGTGTTCCTATTACAATTCCTGTCTTGCACTAATGAAAATTGCTGTCCCAGGTCAGTTGTGCTGATGACGCAGCTTTTGGTTAAAAACACAATCAATCACACATCTCTGATACACACACACGCACACACACACATCTCTGTGCCTCTCTCTCATACACACACACACACACGCACACACACACACATCTCTGTGCCTCTCTCTCATACACACACACACACACACACACACACACCTACACATTCTCTCTCTAATGCACACACACCTTCTGTCACACATACACATTCCTGCCCCCCCCTACCTGTGTGGATGTTTCTTCTCTGTCCTGTTGTGTTGGGTCTTCCCTGTCCTGTCCCACACATCTGTTTGTTAAGTCAGCAGACTCCTCCCACACATCTGTTCGTTAAGTCTGCAGTCTCCTCCCACACATCTGTTCGTTAAGTCTGTAGACTCCTCCCACACATCTGTTCGTTAAGTCTGCAGACTCCTCCCACACATCTGTTCGTTAAGTCTGCAGACTCCTCCCACACATCTGTTTGTATGTCTGTAGACTCCTCCCACACATCTGTTCGTTAAGTCTGCAGACTCCTCCCACACATCTGTTCGTTAAGTCTGCAGACTCCTCCCACACATCTGTTCGTTAAGCCTGTAGACTCCTCCCACACATCTGTTCGTTAAGTCTGCAGACTCCTCCCACACATCTGTTCGTTAAGTCTGTAGACTCCTCCCACACATCTGTTCGTTAAGTCTGCAGACTCCTCCCACACATCTGTTCATTAAGTCTGCAGACTCCTCCCACACATCTGATTGTTAAGTCTACAGACTCCTCCCACACATCTGTTCGTTAAGTCTGCAGACTCCTCCCACACATCTGTTCGTTAAGTCTGTAGACTCCTCCCACACATCTGTTCGTTAAGTCTACAGACTCCTCCCACACATCTGTTTGTATGTCTGTAGACTCCTCCCACACATCTGTTCGTTAAGTCTGCAGACTCCTCCCACCCATCTGTTCGTTAAGTCTGTAGACTCCTCCCACACATCTGTTCGTTAAGTCTGCAGACTCCTCCCACACATCTGTTCGTTAAGCCTGTAGACTCCTCCCACACATCTGTTCGTTAAGTCTGCAGACTCCTCCCACACATCTGTTCGTTAAGTCTGTAGATTCCTCCCACACATCTGTTCGTTAAGTCTGCAGACTCCTCCCACACATCTGTTCGTTAAGTCTGCAGACTCCTCCCACACATCTGATTGTTAAGTCTACAGACTCCTCCCACACATCTGTTCGTTAAGTCTGCAGACTCCTCCCACACATCTGTTCGTTAAGTCTGCAGACTCCTCCCACACATCTGATTGTTAAGTCTACAGACTCCTCCCACACATCTGTTCGTTAAGTCTGCAGACTCCAGACCCTTAATGAAACTTTCAGAAATGGGTCTTCTTGCTTTTGCTGTTCAGGTTTATGAACGTATTTACTGATTAAAGTCTAAAGTTGGTTGGGTTAGTCAATTTAGTTGCATTTAGTCAATATTTAAGTGCTTGTGTGTGTGCACACATATGAATATGAACAATTGAGTGTATGTTCATATGTGTGTCTAAATGTATCTGTGTGTAGGGGTGTGGGAGTGGAATTGTGTGTGTATGTGTGTGTGTGTGTGTGTGTGTGTGTGTGTGTGTGTGTGTGTGTGTGTGAGTGTGAGTGAGTGATTGAATGTCTCCTATCTGTTCTGGTTGTTAATGTTGGCTTTTAGACTACATTAAACACTCTGTTTTAGTGTCTGTGCCAGAGAGTTTCAGCATCTATTAGCTTTCAGGCTCTCACTCTCTCTCAAACACACACACACACACGCACACACACACACACACATATGCATACACACGCCTCCTAAGTCCATCATTAAAGCCATGACACTTTGCTGGAGTTATATAGACAGTAATGAAGAAAGACATGACCTTTTATGCACACACACACACACACACACACACACACACACACACACACACACACACACACACACACACTAACCAAAGCCAATTATAAAAAAGCAGTACATTTCTCTGTCGTATGCAGAAGGAATCGGCCCTAAGGAGCCCGTCGTCTGTGCCTACGGTGTCCAGGTGTGTCCAGGTGTGAACGTGAATGTGGAAACACAGACATTCTAAAATGATTTAGATTCCTCCGTTTCCTCTGCTGACCTCAGATCAGCTGGTATCTGTGGACGTAGGTAGATTCTAATCAAGTCAAGTCAAGTCAAGTAGTCAAGTAGTCTTTATTGTCATTTCAACCATATACAGTACAGTACACAGTGAAACGAAATAACGTTCCTCCAGGACCAAAGGTGCTACATAGAACAGTACTCAATACAAAACAAAGTGCACTTGTGCAAACATGTGCTAGTCCGCAAACAGTCATTAAATACAAGACATTAAATACAAGACAGTAAAAATACAACACAATAAACAATTTCCAATACAAACGATAAATACTGGGGGGGGGGGGGGGGGGGGGTGACATTGCAATACTGAGTGTGTGTTAAAGTGCATTGTGCTATGTAGAGTACAGGATGTAAAGAAAATGTAAACAAAAATATGTAAACATTACTACACTCTTTATAGCAGCTAAAACCAGATATGTACCTTAGAACAATGTAGTGAAATGATAAAGACAGTCCAGACAGTTATGTAGATATTGGTACAGTCTTAGCAGCAATGGTGGGGACATGTGTCTGCTCACGTGACGGGTCACGTGACCTCAGATCAGCTGGTATCTGTGGACGTAGGTAGATTCTAATGGTGGGGACATGTGTCTGCTCACGTGACGGGTCACGTGACCTCAGATCAGCTGGTATCTGTGGACGTAGGTAGATTCTAATGGTGGGGACATGTGTCTGCTCACGTGACGGGTCACGTGACCTCAGATCAGCTGGTATCTGTGGACGTAGGTAGATTCTAATGGTGGGGACATGTGTCTGCTCACGTGACGGGTCACGTGACCTCAGATCAGCTGGTATCTGTGGACGTAGGTAGATTCTAATGGTGGGGACATGTGTCTGCTCACGTGACGGGTCACGTGACCTCAGATCAGCTGGTATCTGTGGACGTAGGTAGATTCTAATGGTGGGGACATGTGTCTGCTCACGTGACGGGTCACGTGACCTCAGATCAGCTGGTATCTGTGGACGTAGGTAGATTCTAATGGTGGGGACATGTGTCTGCTCACGTGACGGGTCACGTGACCTCAGATCAGCTGGTATCTGTGGACGTAGGTAGATTCTAATGGTGGGGACATGTGTCTGCTCACGTGACGGGTCACGTGACCTCAGATCAGCTGGTATCTGTGGACGTAGGTAGATTCTAATGGTGGGGACATGTGTCTGCTCACGTGACGGGTCACGTGACCTCAGATCAGCTGGTATCTGTGGACGTAGGTAGATTCTAATGGTGGGGACATGAGGTCTGTTAAACGCAGCTGCTGACTGGTGGCACACGTCTGCTCACGTGACGGGTCACATGACCTCTCGCAGGGATGTGCGGCAGGTCTGTGCAGAGCAGATGAAGGGGGAGACACAAGTGCAGATCTTCTCATCTTTGAGCAAATGAGAAGTGAGTTTCACTGGGAATCAGCCAATTGGTGCCATGCTGTAAGCAGGCCACGCCCACTGAGGGTTGTGAACAGATGACGTTTAAACAGTGTTTGATTTTACTTTCTATTCCTCTACAGAGAAAATGTCTGAGTGCTCTGGTGGGCTGTACATACTTAGTCATGGCCTAAATAGACTAAGGGCACATTTATTGATTCTTTAGTTAACATCTGTAGAGACAGAAACACAGGCTGAATGACCAGATCAGGTTAGAACTGAAATACAATAAATTAACTCTATCAAGATAAAAACCAATGTGAACATATGGACTTATTTAGTATTAACTCATATTGATTTAGTATTGACTTATATTGATTAAGTATTGATTTAGTATAGGCTATAGCTGTACATTAATGTTAGCGTGGTGAATTTGAAGGACACACACTGCTGGTGTTTGGGCCGTGCTGATTGGTTGGGAGTGGATGATGACACACTGCTGGTGTTTGGGCCGTGCTGATTGGTTGGGAGTGGATGATGACACACTGCTGGTGTTTGGGCCGCGCTGATTGGTTGGGAGTGGATGATGACACACTGCTGGTGTTTGGGCCGTGCTGATTGGTTGGGAGTGGATGATGACACACTGCTGGTGTTTGGGCCATGCTGATTGGTTGGGAGTGGATGATGACACACTGCTGGTGTTTGGGCCGTGCTGATTGGTTGGGAGTGGATGATGACACACTGCTGGTGTTTGGGCCGTGCTGATTGGTTGGGAGTGGATGATGACACACTGCTGGTGTTTGAGCCATGCTGATTGGTTGGGAGTGGATGATGACACACTGCTGGTGTTTGGGGCCGTGCTGATTGGTTGGGAGTGGATGATGACAAACTGCTGGTGTTTGGGGCCGTGCTGATTGGTTGGGAGTGGATGATGACACACTGCTGGTGTTTGGGGCCGTGCTGATTGGTTGGGAGTGGATGATGACACACTGCTGGTGTTTGGGCCGTGCTGATTGGTTGGGAGTGGATGATGACACACTGCTGGTGTTTGGGGCCATGCTGATTGGTTGGGAGTGGATGATGACACACTGCTGGTGTTTGGGCCATGCTGATTGGTTGGGAGTGGATGATGACACACTGCTGGTGTTTGGGACCATGCTGATTGGTTGAGAGTGGATGATGACACACTGATATACAAAAGCAGGTCATAGTTTTGCATTAGCCCTGCACTACATGATTGACCTGTGCTCACGGTGCCAGACACCAGCAATCTTCTAAACCCAAGAGGCTGCTGGTTAGGGGTTAGAGTTTTAGGATTAGGGGTTAGGGGTTAAGGGTTAAGGGGTTAGGGGTTAGGAGTTACGGGGTTAGGGTTAGAAGTTAAATGGTTAGGGTTAGGGGTTAAGGGGTTAGGGTTAGGGCTTAAGGGGTTAAGTGGTTAAGGGGTTAGGTGGTGGTGGGATGGTGGTGATTTTAGATTAGTTCCAGCTTGTGTAGCAATGTCAAAACCTAACCAGTACTCTTCACTCATCTCGCTCTCTCTCTCTGTCACACACACACACACACACACACACACACATACACACACACACACACACACACACACACACACACACACAAAGAGCCCTTTAACTCAGGGATTTTCATGTGGTAATTCCCGCTGGTGTTTACATTGCCCCGTGATCCACACAGCCTTCTGGCTAGACAGATATTGGACGTGGACAACAAACGTCCAAACACAGTCCTTCTGGACATGAGAGACGCCACTGCAGGCCACTGCTAGCATGATCTCCCCAGTCCTGCAGGGCAGAGTGACCTGCTTTCAGTGCACTGTTGAGGAATCATGAAGCAGAGGATATGTGTCAGACCACCAAGATCAGACTCACAGAGGAGTGAACAGAAAGGAGAACTGCTTATAACAAACACATCTACACTATTTATTATAAACACATCTACACTAGTTATTACAAACACATCTACACTATTTATTATAAACACATCTACACTATTTATTATAAACACATCTACACTAGTTATTACAAACACATCTACACTATTTATTATAAACACATCTACACTAGTTATTACAAACACATCTACACTATTTATTATTAACACATCTACACTATTTATTATAAACACATCTACACTAGTTATTACAAACACATCTACACTAGTTATTACAAACACATCTACACTAGTTATTATAAACACATCTACACTAGTTATTATAAACACATCTACACTAGTTATAACAAACACATCTACACTATTTATTATAAACACATCTACACTAGTTATTATAAACACATCTACACTATTTATTATAAACACATCTACACTAGTTATTACAAACACATCTACACTATTTATTATAAACACATCTACACTAGTTATAACAAACACATCTACACTATTTATTATAAACACATCTACACTAGTTATTATAAACACATCTACACTAGTTATAACAAACACATCTACACTAGTTATAACAAACACATCTACACTAGTTATAACAAACACATCTACACTATTTATTATAAACACATCTACACTAGTCATTACAAACACATCTACACTATTTATTATAAACACATCTACACTAGTCATTACAAACACATCTACACTATTTATTATAAACACATCTACACTAGTTATAACAAACACATCTACACTAGTTATAACAAACACATCTACACTAGTTATTATAAACACATCTACACTAGTTATTATAAACACATCTACACTAGTTATAACAAACACATCTACACTAGTTATAACAAACACATCTACACTAGTTATTATAAACACATCTACACTAGTTATTATAAACACATCTACACTAGTTATTATAAACACATCTACACTATTTATTATAAACACATCTACACTAGTTATAACAAACACATCTACACTAGTTATAACAAACACATCTACACTAGTTATTATAAACACATCTACACTAGTTATTATAAACACATCTACACTAGTTATTATAAACACATCTACACTAGTCATTACAAACACATCTACACTATTTATTATAAACACATCTACACTAGTCATTACAAACACATCTACACTATTTATTATAAACACATCTACACTAGTTATTATAAACACATCTACACTAGTTATAACAAACACATCTACACTAGTTATAACAAACACATCTACACTAGTCATTACAAACACATCTACACTATTTATTATAAACACATCTACACTAGTCATTACAAACACATCTACACTATTTATTATAAACACATCTACACTAGTTATTATAAACACATCTACACTAGTTATTATAAACACATCTACACTAGTTATAACAAACACATCTACACTAGTCATTACAAACACATCTACACTATTTATTATAAACACATCTACACTAGTTATTATAAACACATCTACACTAGTTATTATAAACACATCTACACTATTTATTATAAACACATCTACACTAGTTATTATAAACACATCTACACTAGTTATAACAAACACATCTACACTAGTTATTACAAACACATCTACACTAGTTATTATAAACACATCTACACTAGTTATTATAAACACATCTACACTAGTTATCATAAACACATCTACACTAGTTATAACAAACACATCTACACTATTATAAACACATCTACACTAGTTATTATAAACACATCTACACTAGTTATTATAAACACATCTACACTAGTTATAACAAACACATCTACACTAGTTATTATAAACACATCTACACTAGTTATTATAAACACATCTACACTAGTTATCATAAACACATCTACACTAGTTATAACAAACACATCTACACTAGTTATTATAAACACATCTACACTAGTTATAACAAACACATCTACACTAGTTATTATAAACACATCTACACTAGTTATTATAAACACATCTACACTAGTTATAACAAACACATCTACACTATTTATTATAAACACATCTACACTAGTTATAACAAACACATCTACACTAGTTATTATAAACACATCTACACTAGTTATAACAAACACATCTACACTAGTTATTATAAACACATCTACACTAGTTATTATAAACACATCTACACTAGTTATTATAAACACATCTACACTAGTTATAACAAACACATCTACACTAGTTATTATAAACACATCTACACTAGTTATTATAAACACATCTTTCGTCTAGTGGTTTTTCCAGCTTAGAGTACCTTGTGTTCAGGACTATCTATTCTACCTTGGAGATTCCAAGCAACTACATAGCACTTTTGTAAGTCGCTCTGGATAAGAGCGTCTGCTAAATGCCATAAATGTAAATGTAAATGTAAATGTAAACACATCTACACTAGTTATAACAAACACATCTACACTATTTATTATAAACACATCTACACTAGTTATAACAAACACATCTACACTAGTTATTATAAACACATCTACACTATTTATTATAAACACATCTACACTAGTTATAACAATCACATCTACACTAGTTATAACAAACACATCTACACTAGTTATTATAAACACATCTACACTAGTTATTATAAACACATCCACACTAGTTATAACAAACACATCTACACTAGTTATTATAAACACATCTACACTATTTATTAGAAACACATCTACACTAGTTATAACAAACACATCTACACTATTTATTATAAACACATCTACACTAGTTATTATAAACACATCTACACTAGTTATAACAAACACATCTACACTATTATAAACACATCTACACTAGTTATAACAAACACATCTACACTAGTTATTATAAACACATCTACAATAGTTATTATAAACACATCTACACTAGTTATAACAAACACATCTACACTAGTTATTACAAACACATCTACACTAGTTATTATAAACACATCTACACTAGTTATTATAAACACATCTACACTAGTTATAACAAACACATCTACATTAGTTATTATAAACACATCTACACTATTTATTATAAACACATCTACACTAGTTATTATAAACACATATACACTAGTTATAACAAACACATCTACACTAGTTATAACAAACACATCTACACTAGTTATTATAAACACATCTACACTAGTTATTATAAACACATCTTCACTATTTATTATAAACACATCTACACTAGTTATTATAAACACATCTACACTATTTATTATAAACACATCTACACTAGTTATAACAAACACATCTACACTAGTTATTATAAACACATCTACACTAGTTATTATAAACACATCTTCACTATTTATTATAAACACATCTACACTAGTTATTATAAACACATCTACACTATTTATTATAAACACATCTACACTAGTTATTATAAACACATCTACACTAGTTATAACAAACACATCTACACTAGTTATTATAAACACATCTACACTAGTTATTATAAACACATCTACACTAGTTATAACAAACACATCTACACTAGTTATTATAAACACATCTACACTATTTATTAGAAACACATCTACACTAGTTATAACAAACACATCTACACTATTTATTATAAACACATCTACACCAGTTATTATAAACACATCTACACTAGTTATTATAAACACATCTACAATAGTTATTATAAACACATCTACACTAGTTATAACAAACACATCTACTCTAGTTATTACAAACACATCTACACTAGTTATTATAAACACATCTACACTAGTTATTATAAACACATCTACACTAGTTATAACAAACACATCTACATTAGTTATTATAAACACATCTACACTATTTATTATAAACACATCTACACTAATTATAAACACATATACACTAGTTATAACAAACACATCTACACTAGTTATAACAAACACATCTACACTAGTTATTATAAACACATCTACACTAGTTATTATAAACACATCTTCACTATTTATTATAAACACATCTACACTAGTTATTATAAACACATCTACACTAGTTATTATAAACACATCTACACTAGTTATTATAAACACATCTACACTATTTTTTATAAACACATCTACAGTATTTATTATAAACACATCTACACTAGTTATCATAAACACATCTACACTAGTTATTATAAACACATCTACACTATTTATTATAAACACATCTACACTAGTTATAAACACATATACACTAGTTATAACAAACACATCTACACTAGTTATAACAAACACATCTACACTAGTTATTATAAACACATCTACACTAGTTATTATAAACACATCTACACTATTTATTAGAAACACATCTACACTAGTTATAACAAACACATCTACACTATTTATTATAAACACATCTACACCAGTTATTATAAACACATCTACACTAGTTATTATAAACACATCTACAATAGTTATTATAAACACATCTACACTAGTTATAACAAACACATCTACTCTAGTTATTACAAACACATCTACACTAGTTATTATAAACACATCTACACTAGTTATTATAAACACATCTACACTAGTTATAACAAACACATCTACATTAGTTATTATAAACACATCTACACTATTTATTATAAACACATCTACACTAATTATAAACACATATACACTAGTTATAACAAACACATCTACACTAGTTATAACAAACACATCTACACTAGTTATTATAAACACATCTACACTAGTTATTATAAACACATCTTCACTATTTATTATAAACACATCTACACTAGTTATTATAAACACATCTACACTAGTTATTATAAACACATCTTCACTATTTATTATAAACACATCTACACTAGTTATTATAAACACATCTACACTATTTATTATAAACACATCTACACTATTTATTATAAACACATCTACACTAGTTATCATAAACACATCTACACTAGTTATTATAAACACATCTACACTATTTATTATAAACACATCTACACTAGTTATAAACACATATACACTAGTTATAACAAACACATCTACACTAGTTATAACAAACACATCTACACTAGTTATTATAAACACATCTTCACTATTTATTATAAACACATCTTCACTATTTATTATAAACACATCTACACTATTTATTATAAACACATCTACACTAGTTATTATAAACACATCTACACTAGTTATCATAAACACATCTACACTAGTTATTATAAACACATCTACACTATTTATTATAAACACATCTACACTATTTATTATAAACACATCTACACTAGTTATAACAAACACATATAGTTATAACAAACACATCTACACTAGTTATAACAAACACATCTACACTAGTTATTATAAACACATCTTCACTATTTATTATAAACACATCTACATTAGTTATTATAAACACATCTACACTATTTATTATAAACACATCTACACTAGTTATTATAAACACATCTACACTAGTTATTATAAACACATCTTCACTAGTTATTATAAACACATCTACACTATTTATTATAAACACATCTACACTAGTTATTATAAACACATCTACACTAGTTATCATAAACACATCTACACTAGTTATTATAAACATATCTACACTATTTATTACAAACACATCTACACTAGTTATTATAAACACATCTACACTAGTTATCATAAACACATCTTCACTAGTTAGGGTGGTGTTTGTGTATTGCAAGGGTGGTGTTTGTATGGTGGTTGTGTCTTGTATGTCTGAGTGGTGGGTGGTTCAAGCCTTCCTTTGCAGTTAGGAGTATACTGTGTGTGTGTGTGTGTGTGTGTGTGTGTGTGTGTGTGTGTGTGTGTGTGTGTGTGTGTGTCCAGTTGAAGGTAAAAGAGTTAAATCTGAAACGAGATTTACAAACAGAGATATGTCAGCACACAGCCACACACACACACACACTCACACACACACACACACACAAACACACACACACTCAAACACACACACACACACACTCACACACACACACACTCACACACACACACACACACACACACACACACTCACACACACACACACACACACGCTCACACACACACACAGACTTCCCCTGTGAGAAGAAGTTGTTTTTTCCTCTATTCTTCCAATCTTATCACTGTACCATCTCCCACCATTTTGGAGTACAATAGTTACTGTGTGTGTGTGTGTGTGTGTGTGTGTGTGTGTGTGTGTATCACACAAAAGGCTAACTGATATAATGGATTCTTATGCTGGATTTTAATTTAAATCCTGAACCTAACAGAGACAGTGCACTACACCTACAACTCCACATTTTTGGCCCAGAATAGAAGAATCTAGCAGAATAAAACTCTGTTTTGTGTTGCCTGGTGTCCACAGACTGCCTATCGAAAATGAAATCTCCACGCACTCTAGGAGCTCATCGCTTTATTTTCAGAGAGAGCAACAGGGCACCAGGGATTGACTGCCTAATTACAATCCACAAAATATGACTCATTTAATCTCATCATAAACACACACACATACAAACCCAGAATGACAGCATCACCTCAATATTAGCACTGAATCAGTCCTCCCAAATTTGAGCAGATTACAGAATCTGTTCTTGGCATCAGAATGTAGTTTTATATGATTACGTCATAGGAGTATTACATACTTACATATTACTGATTACACAAAATGATCCGGTATTGCTACATTAGAAATGAATGTGGGTCTCCAATCTACGCTGACCCAGAAAACAGCAGAGAGAGAGGGAGAGAGAGAGGGGGGAGAAAGAGAGAGAAAGAGGAGGGAGAGAGAGAGGGGGGAGGGGGAGAGAGGGAGGGGAGAGGAGGTAGGGAGAGGGGGAGAGGTAAGGAGGAGGGGAAGAGGGAGAGAGAGAGAGAGGGAGGTATAGTGGTAGAGAGAGGGAGGTGTGGAGGTAGAGGGAGAGGGGAGAGAGGGAGGTATGGTGGTAGAGGGAGAGGAGAGAGGGAGCTATGGAGGTAGAGAGAGAGGGAGAGAGGAGAGAGAGGGAGGTGTGGAGGTAGAGAGAGAGGGAGAGAGAGGGAGGTATGAAGGTAGAGAGAGAGAGAGGGAGGTGTGGAGGTAGAGAGAGAGAGAGGGGACAGAGAGGGGGGTATGAAGGTAGAGAGAGAGGAGAGAGAGGGAGGTGTGGAGGTAGAGAGAGAGAGAGAGAGGAGAGAGAGGGAGGTATGAAGGTAGAGAGAGAGAGAGGAGAGAGAGGGAGGTGTGGAGGTAGAGAGAGAGAGAGGGGACAGAGAGGGAGGTATGAAGGTAGAGAGAGAGAGAGAGAGAGGGAGGTGTGGAGG
>NC_135211.1:36959225-36961725 GCF_052324685.1 Brachyhypopomus gauderio | reverse complement strand
TGTGAAAATGGGACAGAGTTTCTGTACGGGAGGATGTGTCCTGAAGAGTGCATAGATAGTGTTACTAACAACACGTGGTGCTATAAACCCAGTTAATGGAAACATCCAAAAAGGTGTTTCCTGGATGTATTGTGTTTCCTGGAGGTTCCTGGATCCAGCCCCAAGTCCCGGTTCAGCTCCAGCTCCAGGTCCTGGTTCAGATCTAGAGTTTTGTTCAAAAATGTTCTAATAAAATCCAACAAATATGTTTACATAGGATAATTATTAATCCTCTTATCTGTCGGACTCTGAGTCAAAGATGAAACAGTTCAGTCAACACAAGTTTTAGACAGTTTTAAGAGAATCTCTGTAGGAGAGTTCAGTCTTAAGAGAATCTCTATAGGAGAGTTCAGTCTTAAGAGAATCTCTGTAGGAGAGTTCAGTCTTAAGAGAATCTCTGTAGGAGAGTTCAGTCTTAAGGGAGTCTCTGTAGGAGAGGTCAGTCTTAAGATAATCTCCGTAGGAGACTTCGGTCTTAAGAGAATCTCTGTAGGAGAGTGTAGGTACAGATCACTCTCATACAGGTCACTCTGGTGCAGATTCATGGAGTGATGACGGTGTGATTATCAGGCAGTAGTTTTTTTCCTCTGTGTTCTCAAAGCAAATTAATACAGTAATTTAATTTCAGCGCTGGATTTAGCATGAAACATGTTTGAGTAGTTACCTTTATACACACACGCACGCACGCGCGCACACACACACACACACACACACACACACACACACACACACACACACACACACAAACACACACACACATCACAGATATCTGGCTGAACTGGTCAACAAGACCAAACCAGACAATCCATAATATATGATATAGACCAGGGGTGGCCAACCCGTCATAGACCAAGAGCCACTTTTCTTACTGTGTTACGGCAAAGAGCCACATCGTACATGGGCGAGTGTAATCTGTTGAGTGGGGGGGTGGCGAGTGTAAATTATTAGCTGTGAAGACAGTCAAATGCGTGTTTTCCACTACGCCGGTTTTAAAAGTATTAGCGGCTCGCTAGGCTTGTAAACTAACCGCGCACCACGAAAATGTAGCAGTGTGTCGCCCCGTTTGTGCAGATGAGCCCGCGGACCGACTGGGGAGCCCCATGAAACCAGGCAAAGAGCCGCATGCATGAAACCAGGCAAAGAGCCGCATGATATTGGCCACCCCTGATATAGACACATAGTATAGACACATATTGTATACTACACACAATGTATATGAGAGAAAGAGAGAAAGACAGACATACATACATGTGTGTGTGTGTGTGTGTGTGTGTGTATGTGTGTGTGTATGTGTGTCTGTGTGTGGTGTGTTTGTGTGTGTGTGTGTGTGCGTGTGTGTCTGTGTGCGTGCGTGAATGTGTGTGTGTGAATGTTTGTGTGTGTGTGCGTGTATGTGCGTGTGTGTGAATGTGTGTGTGTGTGTGCGTGTGTGTGAATGTGTGTGTGTGTGTGAATGTGTGTGTGAATGTGTGTGAATGTGTGTGTGTGCGCGTGCGTGTGTGTGTGAATGTGTGTGTGTGTGTGTGTGTGAATGTGTGTGTGAGTGTGTGTGTGTGTGTGTGTGCGTGCGTGTGTGTGTGTGTGAATGTGTGTGTGTGTGAGTGTGTGTGTGTGTATGTGTGTGAATGTGTGTGTGTGTGAATGTGTGTGTGTGTGTGTGAATGTGTGTGTGTGTGTGTGTGTGTGTGTGTGTGTGTGTGTGTGTGAGTGTGTGTGTGTGTGTGTGTGTGTGTGAATGTGTGTGTGTGTGTGTGTGTGTGTGTGTGTGAATGTGTGTGTGTGTGTGAATGTGTGTGTGTGTGTGAGTGTGTGTGTGTGTGTGTGTGTGAATGTGTGTGTGTGTGTGAGTGTGTGTGTGTGTGTGTGTGTGAGTGTGTGTGAATGTGTGTGTGTGTGTGTGTGTGTGTGTGTGTGTGTGTGTGTGTGTGTGTGTGTGTGTGTGTGAATGTGTGTGTGTGTGTGAGTGTGTGTGTGTGTGTGTGTGTGTGTGTGTGTGTGTGTGTGTGTGTGTGTGAATGTGTGTGTGTGTGTGTGTGTGTGTGTGTGTGTGTGTGTGTGTGTGTGTGTGTGTGTGAATGTGTGTGTGTCATCCAGAAATCCCCCTGCAGATCCACACATTCCCACACAACCACACACACACACCCACACAACCCCACACACAACTGCATGGCAAACAGGAAGCATAGAGCATTTAAACATACTCTGGTTGATACAGTCTCACACCATAATGAGATACAGACAGACAGACAGACAGACAGGTACAGAGAGAGACAGAACGATACAGAGAGAGAGAGGGAGAGGGAGAGAGAGAGAGACAGAACAATAGAGAGAGATAGACAGACAGGTACAGAGAGAAACAGCAGTCAGGATAGAGAGAGAGAGGAAGAGAGGGAAAAGTTTGACAGACGAGAGATTATTACTGTTCATGTTATTGGTGCTGATCTGGGATGTGATTAGCAAT
>NC_135211.1:36946725-36954225 GCF_052324685.1 Brachyhypopomus gauderio | reverse complement strand
TTTGGTTCCAGTGTGATTGTGTAGTGAATGTGTAGCGTGTGTAGTCTAGTGGGATTGTGTAGTGTGTGTAGTTTTTTTGTGTAGTGTGTGTAGTCTAGTGTGAGTGTGTAGTGTGTGTGTAGTATGTGTAGTCTAGTGTGAGTGTGTAGTGTGTGCACGTAAGTTGTCTTAATTTGTCGACGGGGGGGGGGGGGGGGGGGGGTTAAAATGGACGCAAATTAAGTATTATATCACAAGTGGTTGGCGCCAGAGCGAACTAGTAACTCATTGAATCATAGATGTGGATCAGAGATACATAACTTACAGTCAGTGGGAAACCTGCGTAATCACGTGCTGACCTTGGTAAGGGTCATATGCAGGTCATATGCATGCTTTGAGCGTGAGACTCACACATTTTAGCGATTTCACACGCTCTCACGCCACACATGGAATTTCTCACGCTTGAATATTATTATTATTATTATTAATTTATTTTTTAAATAATCCAATCGCCGCACACCGCAGCATATTCAGCCAATCCATCGGTTGTATAACAGGTTGAACCAATCAGAATATAGATTGTGCTGTTGCTTGGTAGACTTTAGCCAGCCCGCTCCCCAACCACACACACACACACACACACACACACACACACACACACACACACACACACACACACACACAGCCGCTACACTAACCATCGCGACAGATTCCAATCCCCCCCACCTGAAAAAAAGCTCACGCCCACCAAACTTGAGAGATCTGGTCATATGAAATAAATTTTAATGATTTTTAAAGCGTATAATAACTTCTATTTTTTAAATTATAGTTTTTTATTTCACATCAGAATATTTTGACGGCACCCCCGATTAAGACAGACGGCTGGACTAGAGTGAGTGTGTAGTGTGTGTGTTGTACATGTAGTCTAGTGTGAGTGTGTAGTATGTGTGGTTTAGTGTGAGTGTGTAGTGTGTGTGTGTAGTATGTGTGGTCTAGAGTGAGTGTGTAGTATGTGTGCTCTAGTGTGTATGTGTAATGTGTGTGTAGAGTGTAGTGTGTGTGTGTAGGGTGTGTGTAGTATGTGTAGTCTAGTGTGAGTGTGTAGTGTGTGTAGTACGTGTGGTCTAGAGTGAGTGTGTAGTGTGTGTGTAGTATGTGTGGTCTAGTGTGAGTGTGTAGTATGTGTTGTGTAGTGTGTGTAGTATGTGTAGTCTAGAGTGAGTGTGTAGTGTGTGTGTGTGTGTGTGTGTAGTGTGTGTGGTGTAGAGTGAGTGTGTAGTGTGTGTGGTCTAGTGTGTGTAGTGAGTGTGTAGTGTGTGTGTAGTACGTGTGGTCTAGAGTGAGTGTGTAGTGTGTGTGTAGTATGTGTGGTCTAGTGTGAGCGTGTAGTGTGTGTGTAGTATGTGTGGTCTAGAGTGAGTATGTAGTGTGTGTGTAATATGTGTGGTCTAGAGTGAGTATGTAGTGTGTGTAGTATGTGTGGTGTGTGTGTGTGTGTAGTGTGAGTGTGTAGTGTGTGTAGTCAGTAAATCACAGGTGTCAAACTCAAGGCCCGTAGCGTCATTTTATGTGGCCCGCGAGAGCTTCAAAAGCCAAATTGTCCAAAAAAAAGTAAAAGTAAGCAAAAACTCAATTTCCCGCAATTATATTACCTGCGAAGTGACGGCATCTCCATATATTACACTGCAGTGTTTCCATATCGATGCGATTTTCCCAATAAGTGTTATTGAGAAATACAAATAATGATCCCAAAATGTCCAGGAAGAGAAACATCGATGCAGATAGAAGGGTGTTTCAAGAAAGATGGGAAAGCAAATACATGTTTGCGCTTCAAGGAGAAAAACAGGTATGAAGCGGTGGCGGTTGTCAAAGAGTACAATACACGTCGGCATTTTGCGACCAAACACAGAGATAAGTATGCCAAAATTAGCCATCAAGAAAAACGATGAATTGTCAAAGAATTAAAAAGCAAACTGCAATCGCAACAGAATGTGTTCACGACCACATACAAAACGGCAGTAAAAGCTAGCTCTGTTGTGGCTAAAGAAATTGCCCGCACGTCAGTCTTTTTCAGAGGGAGCATTTTTGAAGCACAATAACTATTTTCAGTTATTTGATTTTTCAAGCCCAACTCCTGGGCAGCAGTTGGGGTTAGGTGCCTTGCTCAGGGGCACCTCAGTCATGGCACCTCAGCCACAACCCTCCGGTCACAAGACCAGTTCCCTAACCACCAGACCATGACTGCCCTACATGTGTAGTGTAGTGTGTGTGTAGTGTGTGTAGTCTAGTGTGAGTGTGTAGTATGTGTAGTGTAGTGTGTGTAGTATGTGTAGTGTAGTGTTTGTGTGTAGTATGTGTAGTTTAGTTTGTGTAGTGTGTGTGTAGTATATGTAGTGTGTGTGCAGTATGTGTTTAGTGTGTGTAGTATGTGTGTAGTGCATGGGTTAAAGCAAGAAATTTTCATTTGACTGAAAAATTTTTCCTGGCAAAAGACAATGCCAGCAATTACTGAAAATGTAGTGTAGTTGGGACACGGCCTCTTTTGCCTAATTCTACACAATAAACACATTTATAAAGTATATTTATCTAAACAGCCTGTGTAAGGAGAGAAGAGAGAATGAACACCTGAGCAATAAATGTACATAAATGTTTATATAATGGAGTTATCTGGGGGTCCTCTTCCAGAAAATTATTTAAAGATCAAGTCAAATTTAGTGAATCCTGGTGAGAGGTATGAAGCTCTCTTGTTTTTATCAGATTCACCATCGCAAAAACATAAGCCGTAAGATTACATGCTTTAAGTAGGTATGTTACAAAAAATTAACACCACTGGATAGAGCTTTTAAATACAAACAGAACAACACCATCCATGTTAAGCCTGGTTTAAGCCGTTATACTTGACGCAGCACGAGTGGCGTGAGCAGCGCGAGGGTCCGCACGCCGAAAATGACGTAATCGCGGTGGCTCCACCGTGCGCGAGAGCCTCGCAGTTTTGTAACTTCGCGCGCACAGCGCTTCAGCGCTTCAGCGCAGTGAACCAAGTCATGTTTGCCGGGTTCATACACCTTTATAAGGTGGAATTAAAGCACTTGTACGTCACTTTCAAGGTCCATTTCAACGCGTTCTCAACGTTAAATTTAAGTTAAATATTTATACATATACTCGAAATGACTCGAAATAATTGGCTTTTTATCACATTATTTAATGGTGGTTTATTTTCAAAACGCCCAATCTTAACAACTTCACGTTCTCTCATGTTTCGTCCTGGAATTACAAGAGGCTCGTATTTGTTAACGTAATAACTGTTCAGTCAGACAGATATTTGTTGTGAAACGAAGTAGTTACATTTTCAAGCATTTTAAAGTACTTTAGCCTAAATTCCAGCACTAATGCAACATTACAATTGGTCAGGTAAATGTTCATTTCCCTGTTTTGAGGGGTGTTTCTTTATACTACCACATATTGCTTCGGACTACACTGCAAAAAGAATGTGACGCAGCAAGTAGCCTCCGCCGTTCGCGCAGGTGTACAGAGTCGCGCGCTACGATCACGCCAGGCAGGAGGGGGGTAAAAACTTTTCTACGTAACATCCGCAAATCTGAAGGCGGAATGAACCGCAAGTCAATCAAATGACACCGCCGTCATCCATCCAGCGCTGATGAGCGCCAGTGAGAATCATATTTCGGCCACAAAACAGATAGCACGCGCGTGTGTTGTTTATTATGATTTGACGGATTTTTTCCCCAAAAAAATCAAATGACGGAAATCTGTCGTAGTGACGGAGAACTTTAACCCATGGTGTAGTGTGTGTAGTGTAGTGTGTGTAGTATGTGTAGTGTAGTGTGTGTGTAAAAAAAAACAAAACATCGAAGTTCATCCTAACCGAAGCTAAGTAGCATTTCATCATGTCTGAGTCGCTTGTTGCTTGTGCTGAGTGTGGCATGTATAGCTACTCTTCTTCCGTCAGTAGTGATAATTTTATTTGTGATAAGTGTAGATTGATTATTAGCATGATGGAGAAGATTTCGCTTTTATAGGAGCGCATCCGGGCTTTAGAAAGTCCTAGAGAGTTGGTAGCAGCTAGCGCAGCTAGCGTAGCAGGCCCGATTTGCACAGCCGTAGCTAGCGAGCCCTCAGCTCCGGCATTAGAGCCCTCGCAGCAGGGCGAATGGGTGACGTCTCGGCGGCATAACCGTAGGGCTGAGCACCATTCGTCTCAGGTTCCCGTGTCAAACAGGTTTGCCCCTCTCAGTAATACACTGACTGAGCGACCTGTTAAAAGAGCTCTGGTGATAGGAGACTCACAACTCCGAAACGTAGCAACTAGTTTAGAGACACCAGTGGCCATAGACAAGTGTATCCCGGGGGCTAGAGCGCCTGACATCAGGGCTAATTTAAAGCTGCTGGCTAAACGTAAATACCCTAAGATAGTTATTCACGTCGGCACCAATGATGTGGGATTGAGACAGTCTGAGATCACCAAGGATAACGTTAAAGAGGTGTGTGAGTTAGCAGGGATGATGTTGTCATGGTGACCAGTGTCGGCCAGAGGAGGATGGGTTCCCCCCCTGAGTCTTGGTTCCTCTCAAGGTTTCTTCCTCATGCAAAAAACTAGGGAGTTTTTCCTTGCCACTGTCGCCCTTGGCTTGCTCACTGGGGGCTAGGACTCGGCACTTGTAAAGCTGCTTTGTGACAACAACTGTTGTAAAAAGCGCTATATAAATAAAATTTGATTGATTGATTGATTGATTGATGTCAGACGCCGTAATATGCTCTGGTCCCATTCCAGTTTGGCGTGGCGCCGAGACCTAAAGCAGGTTATGGGCGTTACACCGCTGGATGTCTATATGGTGCTCAGAAAACAAAGTGGGTTATATAGATAATTGGACACGTTTTGAGGGCAGGCCTGGCCTTTTGAAGCGAGACGGCATTCACCCCCTCTTGAGAAGGTGCATTTCTCAAAAATTTGGCTTCAAGTTTAATTCTTTTGAACATTTCATCCTCACTGTATCAAATGTATCAAATGTAACAACCAACAAAGCATCGCAGTCGTTTATATTAATTACTATTTACAGCCCCCCTGGTTCATACTCTGAGTTCTTGCAGGAGTTTCAGACTTCCTGTCTCATGTAGTGCTATCAGCCGATAAGGTGATTATAGTTGGTGATTTTAACAGCAGTGAACTCAGTAGGAGGCGGAGCTAAGATGGGCTCAAACAATGGCCTTTATCATGCTAGACAGAGAAGATGTGGATGAACAAGTGTCATCATCTGCACCTGGTCTTCCTGTTAGCAGTCATGGCCTGGTGGTAGGGAACTGGTCTTGTGACCGGAGGGTCGTGGGTTTGATTCCCAGGCCTGAGGCCATGACTGAGATGCCCTTGAGCAAGGCACCTAACCTCAACTGCTCCCTGGGCGCCGGGCTAGGGCTGCCCACCACTCTGGGAATGTGTGATCCACAGCCCCCTAGCAATCACTAGTGTGTGTGTTCTAACTGCACAGATGGGTAAATGCGGAGGACAAATTTTGATTGCGGTGTAAAATTCACAATTGACAAATATGGCACATTAAGTAGTGATCCACTAGAGATTATCTCCTTGTTAATAGTGATCCCCCTATGAGTAGTGATCCACCAGAGATTATCTCTGTGTTAGTAGTGATCCACTAGAGATGATCTCCCTGTTAGTAGTGATCTACTAGAGATTATGTCCCTGTTAGTAGTGATCCACTAGAGATTATCTCTTTGTTAGTAGTGATGGCTCACTACAGATTATCGCTTTGTTAGTTGTCAAATTAATTTAAATAGCGCTTTTTACAACACATGTTGTCACAAAGCAGCTTTGCAATTGTATCGGTCCAGATCCCTAATGAGCAAGCCAGAGGCGACAGTGGCAAGAAAAAACTCCCTATGATGGTGGGGAATAGGAAGAAACCTCGGGAGGACCAAGACTCAAAAGGGAACCCATCCTCCATCGGGTGGCCCGTTAGCACAAGTCCGTATTTGTGGACAAAAGCTGGTTCTACAGTTATAGTTCTTGTTTCTCGGCCAAGTAGTCACAGTCCCTTCAGTACATCCACTGGCAAGCCAGACCATCTCCCAGGTGCTTGTAGGTGCTTGCATGCAATCGTCTTAGGTAGAAGCATGCAAAAGATAGACAATACAGATTCAGTGAGTGGACATTAATTTAAACCACCATTGATTTAAACATACATAGCTCACGTGCCAGTGATTAGCATGTGGCTAACTAAAGGGAGGGTTTCAGAAGTGACCACAGTCATAAAGGCTCACTGAGACATTGCTATCCAGCCAAGTCAATGTCAAAACTAGAATGATGCCATGAAACAGCTGGATGATAACATCAACATCTCAGATTACCAGAAATATCAACGTCTGGGGGCCCCAAGCCCCACACCTTACAAGGGGAATATTAACTGAAGGCTTGATTAAATAGGTGAGTGTAACGTATTGACCAGACAGAGAGGGATCCAACTGTGGAAGTTTACCGCTTTTATTTAAATGAATCAGGTGTACAGAGAACGGAACATGAATCACTAGCAGTAATAGCAATAACGTTTTCTTGGGGTGGTTGGGAGGGTCCAGGGTCATAACGGGAGAGCAGAGTCCAGGAGGTGCAGGAGGACTAGGCAGGAGGCAAGGTCTGGGGAGTAAGCAAGGGTCAGAACACAGGAGATCGAACAGGCAATGAAAACCCATCTTCTTGGGAATATCAGCCCAATTGCTTCTAGCAGCTTTAGGCCCAAGAATCAGCACCTCAATCTTAGAGTTTAATTGAAGAAAATTAGACGCCATCCAGTGTTTAATGTCCTGGATGCAGTTCACAATCTTGAGAGTTGTAGTGAGATCATCCGTATTGGAAGATATATACAACTGAGTATCATCTGTGTAGCAATGGAAGCTAATACCATGCCTACGAATGATGGTGCCCAGTGGTAGCATATATAATGAGAATAATATGGGGCCCAGTGCAGATCCTTGTGGGACACCATATTTTACCTTAGAATGCTCTGAGCATTCGTTATTTACTAGTACAAATTGGTAACGATCTGTCAGGTAGGACCTGAACCAGGAGAGTGCTTGATCTCTTATGCCAATGAGTGTCTCCAAACTATTAAGTAGAATATTATGATCAATAGGGCCAAAAGCAGCACTGAGGTCTAGCAGTATAAGAAAAGAAATGTGTCCTTTATCGGAGGATATTAGGAGATCATTCAGTACTTTAGTAAGTGCGGTTTCAGTGCTGTGATGAGCTGTAAATCCAGACTGAAATAACTTTAAGACATGTTCTGTCTGTAAGAAGGAAGAGTGTTGTGAAGAAACTACTTTCTATAAAATTTTGGATATGAATGACAGATTAGAAATTGGCCTATAGTTGGACAGTTCCTGGGGGTTAAGACCAGGTTTTTTGATTAGCGGCTTGATGACTGCAAGTTTAAATGAACTGAGAACGTAGCCTAGGCTCAGAGAATAATTAATTATAGTAAGCAAAGGTTCTACATTGCT
>NC_135211.1:36871725-36941725 GCF_052324685.1 Brachyhypopomus gauderio | reverse complement strand
GTGTGTGTGTGTGTGTGTGAGAAAGAGTGAGAGTGTGTGTGTGTGTGTGTGTGTGTGTGTGTGTGTGTGTGTGTGTGTGTGTGTGTGTGTGTGTGTGTGTGTGTGTGTGAGGTCTAAAGCAGGAGGATGGTTCTGTCTCCTCCTCCCTGACTAAAAAAAACTTATTTATTCTATTTTTTCTTGGTCTGCACTGTGGACATTTTTTGTATGCATGTGTGTTTATAATGTCTGTATGTATTTGTGTGTGTGTTGCACGGAGGGGACATTCTGTAGTTATGTCCTGTGTGTGTGTGTGTGGGTGTGTGTGTTGCACGGAGGAGGCAATCTGTAGTTATGTCCTGAGGGGAGCAAGTCACACACCCTTGATCACACACACACACACACACACACACACAGCCATGTGATCATACATTCACATTTATACATACATCACACACACACGATCAAGATCAGACACAGATCTGCACAGTCATACACACATAGGTACACATATTGGGGATGTGGGCACATTGGTAAAGAGGGAGGGAGAGAGAGAGGGAGAGGACAGGACTAGTGACACTCCTGAACTAACTAATCTGGTTTTCTGGTTAACCCGATACTTCAGGCTAGATGGGCAAGTGTGTGTGTGCGTGTGTATGTGTGTGTGTGTGTGTGTGTGTGTGTGAGAGTGTGTGTGTGTGTGAGTGAGTGAGTGAGTGTGTGTGTGTGTGTGTGTGTGTGTGTGTGTGTGTGTGTGTGTGTGAGTGTGTGTGTGTGTGTGTGTGTGTGTGTGTGTGTGTGTGTGTGTGTGTGTGTGTGTGTGTGTGTGTGGTCTAAAGTCACACCTGGCCCTGTGTGAATTAGCTGATGTACCTTCAGTTTTCTTCTCTCTGCAATCTTTCTCCTACTCCCTCTCTCTCTCCCTCTCTTTCTTTCTCTCTCCCTCTCTCTATCTCTCCCTCCCTCTTTCTCTTTCTCCCTCTCCCCTCTTTTCTCCTGTTACTTGCAGGTGTAGTTTGAGTCCTACTCAGTTTTCCATGCATATGTTAAACAGATCTCTCAACATTGTTTCCTCCACATTCTAGGACATCTTGATCTCGCATCTTGAATGTAGGAAATATCTCCACGTCCCTTTAACCCTAAATAACCTAGCCCTAATTAACCCTAACTCTAATTTACCCTAACTCTAATCCTAATTTACCCTAACCCTAATTTACCCTAACCCTAATTTACCCTAACCCTAACTCTAACTCTAACTATCTCTAACTCTGACTCTGAGTCATATTCAGACTGACTCTGAAATTCTTCTCCTTGTTCTCCACAGTGTTATGCCTGCATTCTGTTATATGAGCAGTTATTTACACCTCATGATCCTCGGGACTATCAGAGAGAACTCTGGGTAGTATAGTACTGAGTGCTGATTGGTTGTTGAGCTGACGCTGGAGTAGAAGAAATGCTAGTGCATTTTTCCAGCCCTACGGTCCAGAAATATCAGACCATCCCGTCAGACCAGGTCATCAGTCCAGTCCTGTAGTCCAGGTCGTCAGTCCAGTCCTGTAGTCCAGGTCGTCAGTCCAGTCTTGTAGTCCAGGTTGTCAGTCCAGTCCTGTAGTCCAAGTCGTCAGTCCAGTCCTGTAGTCCAGGTCGTCAGTCTTCTAGTTGGTAAGACACTCTACCCACTAGGGACAGACGGACTGATGTGCAGGACTGATTGAGTTGATTGTTTTGTTGTTTTGAGTTGTTTTGAGTTGTTTTGAGGTTTTTGATTCATAAGGTTGCATCATTTTGAAACACCTGCCTGTGGATGTATTCCTCTTCCCCTGCGTTTCTGTCTCTTTCTGCTGAGATCTTCTTGCTATAAGAATATAGGCCTGAACATGTGAGACTAACTCCAGTGCTGCAGGGGCTGAGCACCCCCCCCAATCAGTAATTTCTGTGTATTGGTATGATCCCCTCCAGAATTCAGGCACTCTCCATGTGGAGTGGGCTAAACCACTGTGGAGGGGATGATCAAGTGATAAGATGTCTCCTTCTTTGCCTCTCCTTTATGAGGGTGTGTGTGTGTGTGCATGTGTGTGAGTGTGATCTTCTGAGGAATGAGGCACACTGGGGGAGTTGTTGTAAGGCGACCTTGAGTATGAGATTGGCCCATATAAAATAAACGTTTTATTGATTATTACACTGCCTTCTGAACTCTGTATGAGAGGCCATGTGAAATTTCATTGTACCTGCATACAAAGGCATTAGAGTCTACTTTATTCTGTTCTATTCTCATCATCAAAGTGTCTCATCATCGAAGTGTCTCGTCATCAAAGTGTCTCATCATCGAAGTGTCTTGTCATCGAAGTATCTCGTCATCAGTGTCTCATCATCAAAGTGTCTCAACATCGAAGTGTCTCGTCAAAGTGTCTCATCATTGAAGTGTCTCGCTATCAGTGTCTCGTCGTCAAAGTGTCTCATCATTGAAGTGTCTCGCCATCAAAGTGTCTCGCCATCAAAGTGTCTCGTCATCAAAGTGTCTTGTCATCAAAGTGTCTCGTCATGGAAGTATCTCATCATCAAAGTGTCTCATCATCAAAGTGTCTCCTCCATCAATGTCTCATCATCGAAGTATCTCATCATCAAAGTGTCTCATCATCTCATCATCAAAGTGTCTTATCATCGAAGTGTCTTGTCATTGAAGTGTCACGTCATCAAAGTGTCTCGTCATCAAAGTGTCTCGTCATGGAAGTATCTCATCATCGAAGTGTCTCATCATCAAAGTGTCTCATCATCAAAGTGTCTCCTCCATCAATGTCTCATCATCGAAGTATCTCATCATCAAAGTGTCTCATCATCTCATCATCAAAGTGTCTTATCATCGAAGTGTCTTGTCATTGAAGTGTCACGTCATCAAAGTGTCTCGTCATCAAAGTGTCTCGTCATGGAAGTATCTCATCATCAAAGTGTCTCATCATCAAAGTGTCTCCTCCATCAATGTCTCATCATCGAAGTATCTCATCATCAGTGTCTCATCATCTCATCATCAAAGTGTCTTGTCATTGAAGTGTCACGTCATCAAAGTGTCACGTCATCAAAGTGTCTCGTCATGGAAGTATCTCATCATCGAAGTGTCTCATCATCAAAGTGTCTCATCATCGAAGTGTCTCATCATCGAAGTGTCTCATCATCGAAGTGTCTCGTCATCGAAGTGTCTCGTCATTGAAGTGTCTCGTCATTGAAGTGTCTCGTCATCAAAGTGTCTCGTCAAAGTGTCTCATCATCAAAGTGTCTCGCCATCGAAGTGTCTCGTCATTGAAGTGTCTCGTCATTGAAGTGTCTCGTCATCAAAGTGTCTCGTCATGGAAGTATCTCATCATCGAAGTGTCTCATCATCAAAGTGTCTCATCATCTCATCATCAAAGTGTCTTATCATCGAAGTGTTTTGTCATTGAAGTGTCTCGTCATCAAAGTATCTTGTCATCAAAGTGTCTCGTCATGGAAGTATCTCATCATCAAAGTGTCTCATCATCAAAGTGTCTCGTCATCAAAGTGCCTCATCATCGAAGTGTCTCATCATCAAAGTGTCTCATCATCAAAGTGTCTCATCATCGAAGTGTCTCATCATCGAAGTGTCTCGCCATCGAAGTGTCTCGCCATCGAAGTGTCTCGTCGTCAAAGTGTCTTGTCAAAGTGTCTCATCATCAAAGTGTCTCGCCATCGAAGTGTCTCGTCATCAAAGTGTCTCGTCATGGAAGTATCTCGTCATGGAAGTATCTCATCATCGAAGTGTCTCATCATCGAAGTGTCTCATCATCACAGTGTCTCATCATCTCATCATCAAAGTGTCTTATCATCGAAGTGTTTTGTCATTGAAGTGTCTCGTCATCAAAGTATCTTGTCATCAAAGTGTCTCGTCATGGAAGTATCTCATCATCAAAGTGTCTCATCATCAAAGTGTCTCGTCATCAAAGTGCCTCATCATCGAAGTGTCTCATCATCGAAGTGTCTCATCATCTAAGTATTTCATCATCGAAGTGTCTCGTCATCAAAATGTCTCGTCATCTAAGTGTCTCATCATCAATGTCTCGTCATCGAAGTGTCTCATCATCAAAGTGTCTCATCATCAGTGTCTCATCATCGAAGTGTCTCGTCATCGAAGTGTCTCGTCATCAAAGTGTCTCGTCATCGAAGTGTCTCATCATCGAAGTGTCTCATCATCAAAGTGTCTTGTCATCGAAGTGTCTCATCAAAGTGTCTCGCCATCGAAGTGTCTCGCCATCGAAGTGTCTCATCATCAAAGTGTCTCATCATCAAAGTGTCTCATCATCTCATCATCAAAGTGTCTCGTCATCAAAGTGCCTCATCATCGAAGTGTCTCATCATCGAAGTGTCTCATCATCTAAGTATTTCATCATCGAAGTGTCTCGTCATCAAAATGTCTCGTCATCTAAGTGTCATCATCAATGTCTCGTCATCGAAGTGTCTCATCATCAAAGTGTCTCGTCATCGAAGTGTCTCGTCATCAAAGTGTCTCATCATCAAAGTGTCTCGTCATCGAAGTGTCTCATCATCAAAGTGTCTTGTCATCGAAGTGTCTCATCAAAGTGTCTCGTCATTGAAGTGTCTCGTCATTGAAGTGTCTCGCCATCGAAGTGTCTCGCCATCGAAGTGTCTCATCATCAAAGTGTCTCATCATCTCATCATCAAAGTGTCTTATCATCGAAGTGTTTTGTCATTGAAGTGTCTCGTCATCAAAGTATCTCGTCATCAAAGTGTCTCGTCATGGAAGTATCTCATCATCAAAGTGTCTCATCATCAAAGTGTCTCGTCATCAAAGTGCCTCATCATCGAAGTGTCTCATCATCAAAGTGTCTCATCATCTAAGTATTTCATCATCGAAGTGTCTCGTCATCAAAATGTCTCGTCATCTAAGTGTCTCATCATCAATGTCTCGTCATCTAAGTGTCTCATCATCAAAGTGTCTCATCATCGAAGTGTCTCATCATCGAAGTGTCTCGTCATCGAAGTGTCTCGTCATCAAAGTGTCTCGTCATCGAAGTGTCTCGTCATCGAAGTGTCTCATCATCAAAGTGTCTTGTCATCGAAGTGTCTCGTCATCAAAGTGTCTCGTCATTGAAGTGTCTCGTCATTGAAGTGTCTCGCCATCGAAGTGTCTCATCATCGAAGTGTCTCGTCATCAAAGTGTCTTTTCAAAGTGTCTCATCATTGAAGTGTCTCGCCATCAAAGTGTCTCATCATCTCATCATCAAAGTGTCTCATAATCGAAGTATCTCATCATCAAAGTGTCTCATCATCTCATCATTGAAGTGTCTCATCATCGAAGTATCTCATCATCAAAGTGTCTCATCATCGAAGTATCTCATCATCAAAGTGTCTCGTCATCGAAGTATCTCATCATCAAAGTGTCTCATCATCAAAGTGTCTCATCATTGAAGTGTCTCATCATCGAAGTGTCTCATCATCGAAGTGTCTCGTCATTGAAGTGTCTCGTCATTGAAGTGTCTCATCATTGAAGTGTCTCATCATTGAAGTGTCTCGTCATCGAAGTGTCTCGTCATCAAAATGTCTCGTCATCGAAGTGTCTCATCATCGAAGTATCTTGTCATCGAAGTATCTCGTCATCAAAGTGTCTCATCATCGAAGTGTCTCGTCATTGAAGTGTCTCATCATCAAAGTATCTCATCATCGAAGTGTCTCATCATCGAAGTGTCTCATCATCGAAGTGTCTCATCATCAAAGTGTCTCATCATCGAAGTGTCTCATCATCGAAGTATCTCATCATCAAAGTGTCTCATCATCTCATCATCGAAGTGTCTCATCATCAAAGTGTCTCATCATCAAAGTGTCTCATCATCAAAGTGTCTCGTCATCGAAGTATCTCATCATCAAAGTATCTCATCATCGAAGTGTCTCATCATCGAAGTGTCTCATCATCGAAGTGTCTCATCATCAAAGTATCTCATCATCAAAGTATCTCATCATCGAAGTGTCTCGTCATCGAAGTGTCTCGTCATCGAAGTGTCTCGTCATTGAAGTGTCTCGTCATTGAAGTGTCTCATCATCGAAGTGTCTCATCATCAAAGTATCTCATCATCGAAGTGTCTCATCATCGAAGTGTCTCATCATCAAAGTATCTCATCATCAAAGTATCTCATCATCGAAGTGTCTCGTCATCGAAGTGTCTCGTCATCGAAGTGTCTCGTCATTGAAGTGTCTCATCATCGAAGTGTCTCATCATCGAAGTGTCTCGTCATCGAAGTGTCTCATCATCGAAGTGTCTCGTCATTGAAGTGTCTGGTCATCAAAGTGTCTCGTCATCAAAGTCCTAACATTTAGGAATAGAACTCTTGAATTTCTTTCAGACACTGATATGATAATTAATTTTATTATAACAATAACTTTTGTTATTATAATAACATATTCCCTAAGAGTAGTGTTTCATTGGCTGGATTTGTTATTCTTTTATGCTCTGAGAAGAATGGTAACAGAATTAAAATATATGAGGGCGTGTAGTTAGAGCTAACATGAGGTAGTGTAGAGTTGACGTGAAGTTGTGTAGTTAGAGCTGATGTGAGGTCATGTAGTTAGAGCTGACATGAAGTCGTGTAGTTAGAGCTGACGTGAAGTTGTGTACTTAGAGCTGACGTGAAGTCGTGTAGTTAGAGCTGATGTGAGGTAATGTAGTTAGAGCTGACGTGAAGTTGTGTAGTTAGAGCGGACGTGAGGTCATGTAGTTAGAGTTGACGTGAAGTTGTGTAGAGCTGACGTGAGGTCATGTAGTTCGAGTTGACGTGAAGTTGTGTAGTTAGAGCGGACGTGAGGTCATGTAGTTAGAGTTGACGTGAGGTAGTGTAGTTAGAGCTGATGTGAGGTTGTATATTTAGAGCTGACATGAGGTTGTGTAGTTAGAGCCGACGTGAGGTCGTGTAGTTAGAGCTGACATGAGGTCGTGTAGTTAGAGCTGACATGAGGTTGTATAGTTAGAGCTGACATGAGGTCGTATAGTTAGAGCTGACGTGAGGTCGTATAGTTAGAGCTGACATGAGGTTGTGTAGTTAGAGTTGATGTGAGGTCATGTAGATAGAGCTGACGTGAGATTGTATAGTTAGAGTTGACGTGAGGTCATGTAGTTAGAGCTGACGTGAGGTCATGTAGAGCTGATGTGAGGTTGTGTAGTTAGAGCTGACGTGAGGTTGTTTAGTTAGAGCTGACGTGAGGTCATGTAGAGCTGACGTGTGGTTGTGTAGTTAGAGTTGACGTGAGGTCGTGTAGAGCTGACGTGAGGTTGTGTATTTAGAGCTGACGTGAGATTGTATAGTTAGAGCTGATGTGAGGTCATGTAGAGCTGACGTGAGGTCATGTATAGCTGACATGAGGTTGTTTAGTTAGAGCTGACGTGAGGTTGTATAGTTAGAGTTGACGTGAGGTCGTATAGTTAGAGCTGATGTGAGGTTGTGTAGTTAGAGCTGACGTGAGGTCATGTAGAGCTGACGTGAGGTTGTGTAGTTAGTTGATGTGTGGTCGTGTAGTTAGAGCTAACGTGAGGTAGTGTAGTTAGAGCTGACGTGAGGTCGTATAGTTAGAGCTGATGTGAGGTAGTGTAGTTAGAGCTGACATGAGGTTGTATAGTTAGAGCTGACATGAGGTTGTGTAGTTAGAGCTGACGTGAGGTCATGTAGAGCTGACGTGAGGTTGTATAGTTAGAGTTGACGTGAGGTCGTATAGTTAGAGCTGACGTGAGGTTGTGTAGTTAGAGCTGACGTGAGGTCATGTAGAGCTGACGTGAGGTTGTGTAGTTAGTTGATGTGAGGTCGTGTAGTTAGAGCTAACGTGAGGTAGTGTAGAGCTGACATGAGGTCGTATAGTTAGAGCTGATGTGAGGTAGTGTAGTTAGAGCTGACGTGAGGTTGTATAGTTAGAGCTGATGTGAGGTAGTGTAGTTAGAGCTGATGAGGTTGTATAGTTAGAGCTGATGTGAGGTCGTATAGTTAGAGCTGATCTGAGGTAGTGTAGTTAGAGCTGACGTGAGGTCGTATAGTTAGAGCTGACGTGAGGTTGTGCAATTAGAGCTGACGTGAGGTCGTATAGTTAGAGCTGATGTGAGGTAGTGTAGTTAGAGCTGACGTGAGGTCGTATAGTTACAGCTGACGTGAGGTTGTGTAATTAAAGCTGACGTGAGGTTGTATAGTTAGAGCTGATGTGAGGTAGTGTAGTTAGAGCTGACGTGAGGTCGTATAGTTAGAGCTGACGTGAGGTTGTGTAATTAGAGCTGATGTGAGGTTGTATAGTTAGAGTTGATGTGAGGTTGTGTAGTTAGAGCTGAAGTGAGGTAGTGAACACTGTAGCCTGTGCATTGTTCGGTGCCCTGTGTTTGTGTCTCCTCTTTCTCGTTCCTGTTTCCTTCCTGTCTCATTTATGTCTCGGAAGCACTTCTCTATGTGCCAGAGAGGTGTTGATGCCCTTGGTCCGGACGGGTCTCGGGTGTCCAGTCCTCACCACACAGTAACACTGATGGCTTCTGTTTCCAGAGCTGCAGTGGTGAGGCATGCCAGCGGTGTGTCTGATCAGGTTCGGGCAGGTCTTGTCAGGTCCAGTATGGGTTCTGTTGTATGGGTTCTGCTGTATGGGTTTAGTGTGGACAAATACAACAAACTCGTGTCTTCGATGTTCATTTGTGTTCACATTCTTTCTGTGTGTTTGCAAATGTGTATATGCATGAGTGTTTACTTATGGTAGATGAGGAGAAGAGAGGGGAGGAGAGGGGAGGAGAGGGGGAGGAGCTGTAGTGATGAATCAGTCCGTGTGGTCTGATCCATGTGTCTGAAGTTTGGACTGATGTGTAAGGACTCAGGAAATGACAGCGCCTGTGCAGTTTGAAGCCTGACTTTAATACAGTACTCCTTATTGGTTAATGCCAATATGGTGGGAGGGAGGAACCCAAGGAGCTACACAGGATCAAAGAAACATCATACAGATATAGATATATAGATATAGATATTTATAGAGATAAATGTGGTGTCATTTTGTAAGCTTGTAAAGGTACAGTACACACTTGCAGACATGAGAGGAAGCACAGTACGTCATGATGGAGGGGGAGGGGCATTTTGATGGAGGGGAGGGGCGTCTGGATGAAGGGGGAGGGGCATCTGGATGGAGGTGGAGGGGCGTCTGGCTGGAGGGGGAGGGGCATCTGGATGGAGGGAGAGGAGTGTCTGGCCGGAGGGGGAGGGGCTTCTGGATTAGAGGGGGAGGTGTGTCTGGCTGGAGGGGCGTCTGGATGGAGGGAGAGGAGTGTCTGGCCGGAGGGGGAGGGGCTTCTGGATGGAGGGGGAGGAGTGTCTGGCTGGAGGGGGAGGGGCTTCTGGATGGAGGGGGAGGGGTGTCTGGATGGAGGGGGGCTGTTTTTTTTTGTTTTGTTTTTTATTTCTTTTTTTTCCATTTTATTATTTTTTTGTTTTTCCCAGGCGGATGTCAAGAGTATTTCAAAGACCACCCCTCTGACACCACCCCTCTAACACCACCCCCTTACACCACCCCTCTAACACCACCCCTCTTACATCACCCCCTTACACCACCCCTCTTACACCACCCCCTTACACCACCCCTCTAACACCATCCCCTTACACCACCCCTCTTACACCACCCCTCTTACACCATCCCCTTACACCACCCCTCTAACACCACCCCTCTAACACCACCCCTCTAACACCACCTCTTACACCACCTCTCTTACACCACCCCTCTTACACCACCCCTCTAACACCACCCCTCTTACACCATCCCCTTACACCACCCCTCTAACACCACCCCTCTAACACCACCCCTCTTACACCACCCCTCTTACACCACCCCTCTTACACCATCCCCTTACACCACCCCTCTAACACCACCCCTCTAACACCACCTCTTACACCACCCTGGTCTTACTTTTAACTCCCTCCATCCATGTGTTTACAAAGAGAGTAAATAACTCCAGAAAAACACGTAACCTCACAGAAGAAATAAAAATAAGGTTATAGATAAATAAAAATAAGGTTATAGAAAAAGCATTTTAGACAGTTTAAGGTCTAAAACATCTGTACTTATAATGCACATAACTCTTCCAACTGCACTTTGTACACAGATTGTACAGTTTGTCTGTGTGTGTGTGTGTGTGTGTGTGTGTGTGTGTGTGTGTAAGACAACTAAAGGGCTCAGAGTTGTGGAACGTTTTACAGTTACTGTAGACAAAGGCCAACTACAGTGAGAGAGAGAGAGACAGCGAGAGAGAGAGAGAGAAAGACAGAGAGACACACATTTCCATGTACAGTGGACTGTCCCCCACTGCTGTTGTTTCAGTCTGTTTAATCCTCCGGTCTCTGCCCCCCCTCTCTCCATCTCTCTCTCTCTCTCCTTGGTTTTGCAGAGCAGTGATTGGGTGGTTTCCCCCTTGGTCCTGAAGGGCGTCCTCTGGGTCCTAAAGGCAGCGTCTGATCTCCTGCAGGACCTGCTGTGTCGGCCACGGAGGAAGAGTGTGGTGTGAAACCCACGACAACGAGGAGAGAGAGAAGAAGGAGAGAAAAATACCCAGGATGCTTTTGGCCACTTGCTTTAGTGTGCAAAGAAGGTCATGAAGTTCAAGCTGTTTCTGACATGTCCAGGTGGAACGTGCTAGGAAATCCTGCAGCGTGCTATAAGAGAGAGAGAGAGGGAGAGAGAGAGAAAGAGAGAGAGGGAGAGAGAGAGTGAGGGAGGGAGAAGAGAGAGACAGAGAGGGAGGGAGGGAGAGACAGAGAGGGAGAGGTAGAGAGGGAAAGAGAGAGAGGGGAGAGAGAGAGAGAGAGAGAGAGAGGGAGTGAGGGGAGAGAGGGAAGGAGGAAGAGAGAGACAGTGGGAGAGAGGGAGGTAGAGAGGGGAAGAGTGAGAGAGAGAGGGAGAGAGGGGATAGAGTGAGATAGAGAGGGGATAGAGTGAGATAGAGAGGGGAGAGAGTGAGATAGAGAGGGGAGAGAGTGAAATAGAGAGGGGAGAGAGAGAGGGAGAGAGGGGATAGAGTGAGATAGAGAGGGGAGAGAGTGAGATAGAGAGGGGAGAGAGTGAGATAGAGGGGAGAGAGTGAAATAGAGAGGGGATAGAGTGAGATAGAGAGGGGATAGAGTGAGATAGAGAGGGGAGAGAGTGAGATAGAGAGGGGAGAGAGTGAGATAGAGGGGAGAGAGTGAAATAGAGAGGGGAGAGAGGGGATAGAGTGAGATAGAGAGGGGAGAGAGTGAGATAGAGAGGGGAGAGAGTGAGATAGAGAGGGGAGAGAGTGAAATAGAGAGGGGAGAGAGGGGATAGAGTGAGATAGAGAGGGGAGAGAGAGAGGGAGAGAGGGGATAGAGTGAGATAGAGAGGGGATAGAGTGAGATAGAGAGGGGATAGAGTGAGATAGAGGGGAGAGAGTGAAATAGAGAGGGGAGAGAGTGAGATAGAGAGGGGATAGAGTGAGATAAAGGGGAGAGAGTGAAATAGAGAGGGGAGAGAGTGAGATAGAGAGGGGAGAGAGTGAAATAGAGAGGGGATAGAGTGAGATAGAGAGGGGAGAGAGTGAGATAGAGAGGGGAGAGAGTGAGATAGAGAGGGGAGAGAGTGAAATAGAGAGGGGATAGAGTGAGATAGAGAGGGGAGAGAGTGAGATAGAGAGGGGAGAGAGTGAGATAGAGAGGGGAGAGAGTGAAATAGAGAGGGGATAGAGTGAGATAGAGAGGGGAGAGAGTGAGATAGAGAGGGGAGAGAGTGAGATAGAGAGGGGTAGGGTAGGGGAGGGAGGGGGAGGGGCTTTAACTGGTGCAGAACACAGATCCTTCACACACATCACTGCTCAATTCACCTACCCACAATGCACCAGCACAGCGGGGGCTAATGGGCTGGACTTATGCAGGTATGCAGAGGTGTGGGGGGGCGGAGCTTGTGGGTAGTGTGATGTGTGTGAATGTAGCAGGTCATGCAAATACACACACACATACACACACACACACACACATGGACCCATATGATTGTAAAGCTGCTTTGTGACGTGTGTTGTGAAAAGTGCTATATAAATAAATTTGACACAAACACACACAAACACACACATGCAAGCAGCCCCCACCACACACACAAAGGCAACATCAAGAATATAGTACAAATAGAGTTGTGCCACATACAGTATATACCCACACACACACACACACACACACACACACCCTCAACCTGTGTATATTATCTGGGTGCCACAGAGACTGGGTCCATGAAACACATGTTGTTAGCATGTCATCATGTTACCATGCAACAGGTCGTACACACACATGCCATTCTGATGCTCGCTGCAGGGTTTTATGGGTAATAAACTGACAACACACACACATTTGTGCTGCTTTAAGAAGTCTTTAAGGAGACCTTGCACAGTTTAGTGTCTAAAACATCTTCAGCTCTGATGCACTAGTACAAGGTCATCTTCACAACAGCAGCACGACTGCCCCCAGGAGACCTCACATGGGAGCCACGTGGGAGCGGTCTCACGGCTCACGTGGGAGCGGTCTCACGGCTCACGTGGGAGGGTTCATGTGGGATCGGTCTCACGACTCATATGGGAGCGGTCTTGCAGCTCACGTGGGAGGGTTCATGTGGGATCGGTCTCACGGCTCACGTGGGAGTGGTCTCATGGCTCACGTGTCAGTGCTGTGTTACGTGCAGATGTCGTATTTCAGCGGAAGGAGAAGTCACAACACCATGAGTTTGTCACGCTGGCAGGATCGGCCAATCACACGCACCTCCATTCCTTTAATTAACCAATCAGTATTGAGGAGGTCACACCGCAACTAGAGGGTTACGCAGGGAGATTTGAGGACGGGGGGGAGGGGGAGACAAACTAGCAGACAGTACTCCACAATCTCAGACCAAAAAAGCTCTTTATTAATTAATACAATTAATTAATGTAAGCTCTTTATTAATTAATACAATTATTGATGTATTCCGCATTAACTGACATGTTTTGATAGATGAACTACAGGGGTTCGTGAGTAGCTTACATTACAAAACAAAGACAGATGTGTGAGTATGCAGACCCAGAGCGTACCGTTGCAGTGGAGAGGGACTCTGCTGCCGGGGGGCGTGGCCAGGGGCGTGTCAGGGGCGGGCGCTCATCAGCGGGGGGGCGGGGCTGAATACTCACACATGGAGTGCTGGTATGGCGCTGGGCGCGGTGCTAAGGGGGGCGGGGGGTGGGCTCGTGCGAGCGTGCCGTGGTGTGACTTGTCTTTGCCGAATGTGGAGAATGATTGGTCCGCTACGCCCGCTACGCCCGCCTGTACCTCAGTGTCCGGCACTGCATCCATCCCAGGCACGTGCAGGTTGCTGCGGTAATCGGCACCCTGGCGACCGTCACCAGGCACAAAGGAGGGCATCCAACAGCGATCAGAGTGACCCAGGGCCTTACACTCGTCTGTACAGTTAGAGAAGAGATCTACACACACACACACACACACACACACACACACACACACACACACACACTGCAGTTAGAGAAGAGATCTACACACACACACACACACACACACATACACACACACACTGCAGTTAGAGAAGAGATCTACACACACACACACACACACACACACACACACACACTGCAGTTAGAGAAGAGATCTACACACACACACACACACACACACACACACTGCAGTTAGAGAAGAGATCTACACACACACACACACTGCAGTTAGAGAAGAGATCTACACACACACACACACACACACACACACTGCAGTTAGAGAAGAGATCAGCTCCTGCCCAAAACAACAAAACACACACACACACACACACTGAGGACAGTCAACATACTGGAGAAGATAAATTAGTGTTCCTGAATTAAAATGGAAGTTTATAATTAAAAAAAAGTTTAGTTTCATCTTCAAATTATTTAGCTTTTTTTAAATATATTTATTAATGTTGATATTCTCATATAAATTTCTTTAAGATGTTGTTGGGTATTTTGAAATGTAGAGCTAGATAAATCACCTTCACCTCAGTGAATTACTCAAATACTTCACGTCAAGTAGTGCAGTGTCAACATGAACAGAGAGACAAACGGATGAAGCAGTGTGAGATGATCTCACACACACACACACACACACACGCACACGCACACACACATACACGCACTCACACACACACACACGCACACACACACTCACGCACACACACATACACACACACGCATTCACGCATGCACACACACACACACGCACTCACGCACACACACACACACACACACGCGCACTCACGCGCGCACACACACACACACGTAGCGCTGGTATGTAGTAGGAATGCTCTGCAGCTCACACACACATCTGTGTGAATATAGATGATTATTTTAACAGTCTGATGCACAACGAGCTTCTTCCTTGTTTGATAATCGACTTCCCAGGTTACAGGACAGTAGTGAGAGAGAGGGAGAGAGAGAGAGAGGGGGGAGAGACAGATAGAGAGAGAGGGAGAGAGGAGGAGAGAAAGAGAGAGTGAGGGAGAGAGAGAGATGGAGGGAGAGAGAGAGAGAGAGAGGGTGATTTACACCAGTAGCACACACACCTCTCTTAATACTCTCTCTCGAGTCCCACACACATCTCACAATGCGCTTTTAGTGCTCCGTTCTAACAGCTTCATTCACACTCAACCACTCCAATCAACACACACACACACACACACACACACAGAAACACCCCCTCCCACACACACACACACATGTGTGGATATGTGGGGCGTAGTCGTGTTAGGTATGTGGACGTGTGGGGCTTTGGATGTATGTGTGTGGTAGGGGTGTGTGGGTGGAGGCTCTTTAAGCTCTCATCACATTTTCAGAATAAGATCACAAAGGTAATGATAGATCTGAATGTGGTGTGTGTGTGTGTGTGTGTGTGTAAGAGAGAGAGAGAGAGAGAAGCAGGTGAAACAGGTGAAGCAGGTCATGGCCTGATGGTAGGGAACTGGACTTGTGACCGGAGGGTCGTGGGTTCGATTCCCAGACCTGAGGCCATGACTGAGGTGCCCTTGATCAAGGCACCTAACACCAACTGTTCCCCGGGTGCCGGGCTAGGGCTGCCCACCGCTCTGGGCACATGTGCACCACAGCCCCCTAGTAATCACTAGTGTGTGTGTGTGTGTGTGTGTGTGTGTGTGTGTGTGTGTGTGTGCACCACAGCCCCCTAGTAATCACTAGTGTGTGTGTGTGTGTGTGTGCACCACAGCCCCCTAGTAATCACTAGTGTGTGTGTGTGTTTTCTAACTGCACAGATGGGTTAAAAGCGGAAGACAAATTTCGATTGGGGTGTAAAAATCACAATTGACAAAATATGGCACCTTTTTAAAGATTTTTTTTTTTTACATTTTTTTAAAAGGTGAAACAGGTGAGGCAGGTGAAACAGGTGAAGTAGGTGAGGCAGGTGAAGCAGGTGAAACAGGTGAAGTAGGTGAAGTAGGTGAAACAGGTGAAACAGGTGAAGTAGGTGAGGCAGGTGAAGCAGGTGAAGCAGGTGAAACAGGTGAAGTAGGTGAAACAGGTGAAACAGGTGAGGCAGGTGAAGTAGGTGAGGCAGGTGAAACAGGTGAAGCAGGTGAAACAGGTGAGGCAGGTGAAACAGGTGAGGCAGGTGAAGTAGGTGAAACAGGTGAAGCAGGTGAGGCAGGTGAAGTAGGTGAAACAGGTGAGGCAGGTGAAGTAGGTGAGGCAGGTGAAACAGGTGAGGCAGGTGAAACAGGTGAAGCAGGTGAAACAGGTGAAGTAGGTGAAGCAAGTGAAACAGGTGAAGTAGGTGAAACAGGTGAAGTAGGTGAAGCAAGTGAAACAGGTGAAGTAGGTGAAACAGGTGAAACAGGTGAAGCAGGTGAAGCAGGTGAAACAGGTGAAGTAGGTGAGGCAGGTGAAACAGGTGAAGCAGGTGAAACAGGTGAGGCAGGTGAAACAGGTGAGGCAGGTGAAACAGGTGAAGTAGGTGAAACAGGTGAAGCAGGTGAGGCAGGTGAAACAGGTGAAGCAGGTGAAACAGGTGAAGTAGGTGAGGCAGGTGAGGCAGGTGAAGCAGGTGAGGCAGGTCCATAGCTTCAATGCCTTCATCTTGCAGGAACTGCTGACACACTCCAGCCACATGAGGTCTAGCATTGTCCTGCATTAGGAGGAACCCAGGGCCAACCGCACCAGCATATGGTCTCACAAGGGGTCTGAGGATCTCATCTCGGTACCTAATGGCAGTCAGGCTACCTCTGGTGAGCACATGGAGGGCTGTGCGGCCCTCCAAAGAAATGCCACCCCACACCATTACTGACCCACTGCCAAACCGGTCATGCTGAAGGATGTTGCAGGCAGCAGATCACTCTCCACGGCGTCTCCAGACTCTGTCACGTCTGTCACGTGTTCAGTGTGAACCTGCTTTCATCTGTGAAGAGCACAAGGCGGCAGTGGCGAATTTGCCAATCCTGGTGTTCTCTGGCAAATGTCAAGCATCCTGCACGGTGTTGGGCTGTGAGCACAACCCCCATCTGTGGACGTCAGGCCCTCATACCATCCTCATGGAGTCGGTTTCTAACCGTTTGTGCAGACACATGCACATTTGTGGCCTGCTGGAGGTCATTTTGCAGGGCTCTGACAGTGCTCCTCCTGTTCCTTCTTGCACAAAGGCGGAGGTAGCGGTCCTGCTGCTGGGTTGTTGCCCTCCTACGACCTCCTCCACGTCTCCTGATGTACTGGCCTGTCTCCTGGTAGCGCCTCCAGCCTCTGGACACTACGCTGACAGACACAGCAAACCTTCTTGCCAAGCTCGCATTGATGTGCCATCCTGGATGAGCTGCACTACCTGAGCCACTTGTGTGGGTTGTAGAGTCCGTCTCATGCTACCACGAGTGTGAAAGGACCACCAACATTCAAAAGTGACCAAAACATCAGCCAGAAAGCATAGGTACTGAGAAGTGGTCTGTGGTCCCCACCTGCAGAACCACTCCTTTATAGGGGGGGGTCTTGCTAATTGCCTCTCATTTCTACCTGTTGTCGATTCCATTTACACAACAGCAGGTGAAATTGATTCACAATCAGTGTTGCTTCCTAACTGAACAGGTTGATTTCACAGAAGTGTGGTTAACTTGGAGTTATATTGTGTTGTTTAAGTGTTCCCTTTATTTTTTTGAGCAGTGTATATATATATATATATATATATATATATATATATATATATATATATATATATATATATATATATATATATATATATAACAGGTTAAATGTTCTAAATGTTGGCTTACATTTCAAATCTCATGTTTAGCTGAATGAACATGTTATCAAACCCTTTTAATGTACAGTATGTAGGCTTACAAATTCATGTTTAACTGAATAAACCGTTGAACACGAGTAGCCTACATTTTATTGACATTTTAACCAAATATTTTTTTTCTTCAAGTATCAAAGTAGAACAGCTTCCTCAAGCAGTCATTGATGCATTTTGGAAACAGGAGATGAGCCCCTGGTCTAATGCACCCTCTGTATTAAGAAACCCTATCTCAAAGACTGACTTTTATTCATTACTTGGGTAGCACACATATGAGCCATTTTAATCTAGAGTAATTTCAAGATTTCAGTGAAATTAATCTAGATTTAAAAAATTTATCTATGGCCACCCCTAATATACACACACACACACACACACACACACACACATATATTATATATGTATATATTATATATGTATACATACATATTATATATTTATATCTCTATCTATCTATCTATCTATCTATCTATACACATGTGTTTTTGAGCTAAAGAGTTAAAAACACTGATGCTTGAAATAAGCGAAATATAAACAATCTAAGCGTCACGTGACAACCTGTGGGCTTTAACCCCTTTAAACCACATTACATTCCCCTAGTATGCTAGCTAGCTATTTATCTATATCACTCTCTCCGATACGCGGGTATAAACATCATTATTTAAAACCAATTATCTTTCACAGTCTCTCATTCTTTAAAGCTAAATATGAATAAAACAGCATGACATTGCAAAACAGTAAGATAGTAAACTAGGTCTTACAACCACGTTAGCATCGCATACGCGTTCTAAATTCCTGAACATGACGGATGCTCGAGATTAACGCAAATCTTAAATCGTGAGCAGACAAAACCCAATCTAGCTAGCAAAGGAATATGACCGAGATATCCATGGATTTTACTTCATGTTTAAATACCTTATGCTGGAGTCGAATTCGTAACACAACGCAGCTTTTCCCCCATGGTGTAATCGCTGTGACAGAGAGGATTATGGGAATTTTAGTTTCTTAAATCCTCCAGCTCTCTTTCGTTCAATTACATATAGAACAAAGAAAACTACAGTCGCCCCATAAGTATTACAGCGTCAACCAAACTAGGTAGCAACACGTTATAATTTCCAAAAAGGTTTCTTTTGCTTGAGATGAACACAAATTAAAGTGAGAACAAAGAATACACAATCTTTCTGAGCAAACGCATATAATTAAGATAAACCTTGCTACTGGTTGTTGGTTTTTCCGCGTCTCGTTTGCTTCATTCAATATTCCGAAAACAGCCCCCTTATAGCGATATACAGCCGCAATTTTAGGTTTACGCTAAACGCTAAATATTTAATATTTAATACGGATAATGCTTGAAAATAAATTAGGCTTATGTAAGATGTTTTATCAGCTTGCTAGTATAACTTAATATTTTTGACTTTATATATTTATATGATGTATTTTATTTGTACTCTTTGATAACGTATAATTTAACTAACTGTTCAAATGCAGTTTGTAATTATTATATCAATTGCAATATATTTTTTAAATTATTTCCTCCGTCACAAAGTTATTACATAATGTGTTTGGTTCACTTTGGACGAGCAGTGACATGTACAGTGGGGAAAATAAGTATTTAGTCAGTCACCAATTGTGCAAGTTCTCCCACTTAAAAAGATGAGAGAGGCTGGTAATTGACATCATAGGTAGACCTCAAATATGAGAGACAAAATGTGAAAAAAAATTTGAGAAAATCATTTTGTCTGACTTTTAAAGAATTTATTTGCAAATAATGGTGGAAAATAAGTATTTGGTCAATAACAAAAGTTCATCTCAATACTTTGTTGTATATCCTCTGTTGGCAATGACAGAGGTCAAACGTTTTCTGTAAGTCTTCACAAGGCTGGCACACACTGTTGCTGGTATGTTGGCCCATTCCTCCATGCAGATCTCCTCTAGAGCAGTGATGTTTTGGGGCTGTCGGCGGGCAACACGGACTTTTAACTCCCTCCAAAGGTTTTCGATGGGGTTGAGATCGGGAGACTGGCTAGGCCACTCCAGGACTTTGAAATGTTTCTTACGAAGCCACTCCTTTGTTGCCCTGGCAGTGTGCTTGGGATCATTGTCATGCTGAAAGACCCAGCCACGTTTCATCTTCATTGCCCTTGCTGATGGAAGGAGGTTTGCACCCAAAATCTCACAATACATGGCCCCATTCATTCTTTCATGTACACGGACCAGTCGTACTGGTCCCTTTGCAGAGAAACAGCCCCAAAGCATGATGTTGCCACCCCCATGCTTCACAGTTGGTATGGTGTTCTTTGGATGCAACTCAGCATTCACTGTCCTCCAAACACGACGAGTTGTGTTTTTACCAAATAGTTCTACTTTGGTTTCATCTGACCATATGACATTCTCCCAATACTCTTCTGGAACATCCAAATGCTCTCTAGCAAACTTCAGATGTGCCTGGATATGGACTGGCTTAAGCAGGGGGACACGTCTGGCACTGCAAGATCTGAGTCCCTGGCGTCGTAGTGTGTTGCTGATGGTAGCCTTTGTAAAGTTGGTCCCAGCTTTCTGCAGGTCATTGACTAGATCCCCCCTTGTGGTTCTGGGATTTTTCCTCACCGTTCTTGTGATCATTTTGACCCCACAGGCTGAGATCTTGCGTGGAGCCCCAGATCGAGGGAGATTAGTAGTGGTCTTGTAGGTCTTCCATTTTCTGATTATTGCTCCCACAGTAGATTTCTTCACACCAAGCTGCTTGCCTATTGCAGATTCAGTCTTCCCAGCCTGGTGCAGGTCTACAATTCGGTTTCTGGTGTCCTCCGACAGCTCTTTCATCTTCACCATAGTGGAGTTTGGAGTGTGACTGTTTGAGGTTGTGGGCAGGTGTCTTTTATACTGTTAACGACTTCAAACAGGTGCCATTAATACAGGTAATGAGTGGGGGAAAGAGGAGCCTCTTAAAAAAGAAGTTACAGGTCTGTGACAGCCAGAAATCTTGCTTGTTTGTAGGTGGCCAAATACTTATTTTCCACCATTATTTGCAAATAAATTAAACGTCAGACAAAATGATTTTCTCAATTTTTTTTCACATTTTGTCTCTCATAGTTGAGGTCTACCTATTATGTCAATTACCGGCCTCTCTAATCTTTTTAAGTGGGAGAACTTGCACAATTGGTGACTGACTAAATACTTCCTTTTCCTTACTGTATCAATGCCGTGCATGCGCAGTAGTGCAACGAGTTGTGCAAGTGTGTAAAGGTGTATCCCCGCCCCCAAAGTGTGCTTGAGGTGCAATACCACAACCGGCCTACAGGGACATAGTGAGCATGGAGCCTAGCACACTTCCACACACACCCCACATTTTACCATATTGTGGGGTCCAAAAAAAAACTGCACCACCCATATCAGCATGGTCTCTTGAGTCAACTGAGTGATTTTGGCTGAAATCATTGTGGAGACCAGCAAACTGGTCCCCACGACGTTTTCGGTCCCCACTGCGTGAGTGTGCTAACGTGTTGCGGCCTCCACCATGTAATAAAGACAAACACACACACACACACACACACACACACACACACACACACACACACAATAACATGACTCTAAGAGCTCTCCCTCAGCCCTCCACCAGTCTTGTATCAGTCTTCAGTAATCATCCCCCAAACGCTGGTGAAGGTCATTTAAGTGTTCCATGTTTCTGAATATTTAACAAACGAGTAGATGATGATTCACGCCCCTCACCACTGAACGGGGGACACGCCTCTCACCACTGAACGGGGGACACGCCTCTCACCACTGAACGGGGGACACGCCTCTCACCACTGAACGGAGGACACGCCCCTCACCTCTGGACGGGGACACGCCCCTCACCACTGAACGGAGGACACGCCCCTCACCTCTGGACGGGGACACGCCCCTCACCACTGAACGGAGGACACATCCCTCACCACTGAACGAAGGACACGCCCCTCACCACTGAACGGGGGACACACCCCTCACCCTTGGACGGGGACACGCCCCTCACCACTGAACGGGGGACACACCCCTCACCACTGAACGGGGGACACGCCCCTCACCCCTGGACAGGGGACACGCCCCTCACCCCTGGATGGGGGACACGCCCCTCACCACTGAACAGGGGACACGCCCCTCACCCCTAGATGGGGGACACGCCCCTCACCACTGAACGGGGGAAACGCCCCTCACCACTGAATGGGGGACACGCCCCTCACCCCTGGACGGGGGACACGCCCTTCACCACTGAACGGGGGACACGCCCTTCACCACTGAACGGGGGACACGCCCCTCACCACTGAACGGGGCACACGCCCCTCACCACTGGACAGGGGACACGCCCCTCACCACTGAACGGAGGACACGCCCCTCACCCCTGGACGGGGGACACGCCCCTCACCCTTGGAGGGGACACGCCCCTCACCACTGAACGGAGGACACATCCTTCACCACTGAACGGGAGACACGCCCCTCACCACTGGACGGGGGACACGCCCCTCACCCTTGGACGGGGACACGCCCCTCACCACTGGACGGGGGACACGCCCCTCACCACTGAACAGAGGACACGCCCCTCACCACTGGACGGGGGACACGCCCCTCACCACTGAACGGGGACACGCCCCTCACCACTGAATGGACGACACGCCCCTCACCACTGAACGGAGGACACGCCCCTCACCACTGAACGGACGACACGCCCCTCACCACTGAACGGACGACACGCCCCTCACCACTGAACAGAGGACACGCCCCTCACCACTGAACGGAGGACACGCCCCCACTCTGCCCCTCCTGCTGAAGAGGCTAAAGGCTGGAGGAATGTCGACATGGAATGAGAATTCAATTGAGAAAGATAGTGTGTGTGTGTGTGTGTGTGTGTGTGTGTGTGTGTGTGTGTGTGTTTACATAGGGGTATGTGGTGATGTGTGCTGATGTGTTTGAAAAACCCTCACCACTGAACGGGGGACACACCCCTCACCCTTGGACGGGGACACGCCCCTCACCACTGAACGGGGGACACACCCCTCACCACTGAACGGGGGACACGCCCCTCACCCCTGGACAGGGGACACGCCCCTCACCCCTGGACGGGGGACACGCCCCTCACCACTGAACAGGGGACACGCCCCTCACCCCTAGATGGGGGACACGCCCCTCACCACTGAACGGGGGAAACGCCCCTCACCACTGAATGGGGGACACGCCCCTCACCCCTGGACGGGGGACACGCCCCTCACCACTGAACGGGGGACACGCCCTTCACCACTGAACGGGGGACACGCCCCTCACCACTGAACGGGGCACACGCCCCTCACCACTGGACGGGGGACACGCCCCTCACCACTGAACGGAGGACACGCCCCTCACCCCTGGACGGGGGACACGCCCCTCACCCTTGGAGGGGACACGCCCCTCACCACTGAACGGAGGACACATCCTTCACCACTGAACGGGAGACACGCCCCTCACCACTGGACGGGGGACACGCCCCTCACCCTTGGACGGGGACACGCCCCTCACCACTGGACGGGGGACACGCCCCTCACCACTGAACAGAGGACACGCCCCTCACCACTGGACGGGGGACACGCCCCTCACCACTGAACGGGGACACGCCCCTCACCACTGAATGGACGACACGCCCCTCACCACTGAACGGAGGACACGCCCCTCACCACTGAACGGACGACACGCCCCTCACCACTGAACGGACGACACGCCCCTCACCACTGAACAGAGGACACGCCCCTCACCACTGAACGGAGGACACGCCCCCACTCTGCCCCTCCTGCTGAAGAGGCTAAAGGCTGGAGGAATGTCGACATGGAATGAGAATTCAATTGAGAAAGATAGTGTGTGTGTGTGTGTGTGTGTGTGTGTGTGTGTGTGTGTGTGTGTGTGTGTGTGTGTGTGTGTGTGTGTGTGTTTACATAGGGGTATGTGGTGATGTGTGCTGATGTGTTTGAAAAAACACTTTTTTCGTTTCTTTCTTCAACCGTATCAAAGTACTTCGCCCTATTTCCCAGAAATGTAATCTTTCTGAACATTCCCCATTGGCACACACACACACACACACACACTAGCTAGAAGACCTTGGTTGAAAGCCTTTGTGTTGTGTTGTGTGAGGGGGATTGGGAGTGGTGGTATTTGGCAACGCAGAGTCTAGTCACCTGAATGCCACCGTGCTGAACAGATAAAGGTCACTATCTGTCCAGTGTGCAGAACCAGTTTCTTCAATAAAAACACACACTTCAGGAATTTAAGCTGAACACACACCTACACACAATTATCCAACCTGATTTCAAACAGTTGTGTGCTATCTGTTTAACTGCGGTGGGACTGTAGCAATTTGTGTGTGTGTGTGTGTGTGTGGGAGTAGCTGTATATATATATATGGTATATGTATGTGTGTGTGTGTCTGTCCTCCACGTCTCATAAACTAGCTTCTGTGCTCTGTTCCATCAGACACCAGAAATATTCTGGACACTGGTAGGATCCCGTTAGCCCAGTGACAGCCGTGGGATTCCCTGCGCTCCGCCAATCGATCCGGGTCTGAACCAGCGCTGGGTCCCCTAACCCTAACCGGGTCCATGGCAGTGTGGTCCGTGCTGTGATTGGCCACGAGAGTCCTCTCTGCTCACGCCGTCGTCTCAACCGCACATCTGAACGTGTCTTTACATCTGAGCGTGTCTCTGCGTCTGTGTCCCAGGTGAAACCAGGGCAGGACATTGGAGGGGACACCTCACTCACCTGCAGAGTGTCCCCGGTTTGTGGCATCGTGGTCACTGTCTCCCTGTTCGCTGTCTCCGTGCCCGCTGTCTTTAGAGCTGACAAGATCCGCCTCCTGGAATGCTGAGCTGGAGGGAGAGGAGGAGGAAGATGAGGAAGAGGAGGGAGATGAGGAAGAGGAGGGAGAGGAGGAGGGAGAAGAGGAAGAGGAGGGAGAGGAGGAAGAGCATGTGCTGAAGTGCTTTATTCCAGGCAAGTCTGAAGGCGGTAACGCCATTTTTTAGACTTTAACACTGGCGCTTTTCAACTTTTGCCACAGATCAGCAGAAAAGCGAGAAGAGAATAATCCATAATCACATCATCATGTCATCACGTCATCACATCACCACGCCATCACGTCATCATGTCATCACATCACCACGCCATCACGTCATCATGTCATCACGTCATCATTTCATCACGTCACCACGTCATCATGTCATCACGTCACCACGTCATCACATCACCACGCCATCACGTCATCATGTCATCACGTCACCACGTCATCATTTCATCACATCACCACGCCATCATGTCATCACGCCATCACGTCACCACGTAATCATTTCATCACGTCACAACGCCATCACGTCATCATTTCATCACGTCATCATGTCATCACGTCATCATGTCATCACGTCATCACGCCATCACGCCACCACGTCACACACTGGAACATACGTGGGCATTTTGTTTAACATAGATCAAGCTTATGTGTGTGTTTGTGTGTGCGTACGCGTGTATGTGTGACCATGTGTGTGTAATGTCTTGCCTGGTAACATGATGGTGTATGTGTGTGTACCTGTTAACCTGACGTGTGTGTGTGTGTGTGTACCTGTTAACGCGATGTGTGTGTGTGTGTGTGTACCTGTTAACGTGACACATGTGTGTGTGTGTGTGTACCTGTTAACGCGACGTGTGTGTGTGTGTGTGTGTGTGTGTGTGTGTGTGTGTGTGTGTGTGTATGTGTGTGTGTGTGTGTGTGTGTGTGTGTGTGTGTGTATGTGTGTGTGTGTGTGTGTGTGTGTGTGTGTGTGTGTATGTGTGTGTGTGTGTGTGTGTGTGTGTGTGTATGTGTGTGTGTGTGTGTGTGTGTGTGTGTGAGTGTGTGTTTGTGTGTGTATGTGTGTGTGTGTGTGTGTGTGTGTGTGTGTGTGTGTGTATGTGTGTGTGTGTGTGTGTGTGTGTGTGTGTGTGTATGTGTGTGTGTGTGTGTGTGTGTGTGTATGTGTGTATGTGTGTGTGTGTGTGTGTGTGTGTGTGTGTGTGTATTATGTGTGTGTGTGTGTGTGTGTGTATGTGTGTGTGTGTGTGTGTGTGTGTGTGTGTGTGTGTGTGTGTGTATGTGTGTGTGTGTGTGTGTGTGTGTGTGTGTGTGTGTGTGTGTATGTGTGTGTGTGTGTGTGTGTGTGTGTGTGTGTGTGTGTGTGTGTGTGTGTGTGTGTGTACCTGTTAACACGTCGTGGTCTGTCCAGGTAACTGAGTTCTGCTCTCTGGTGTTTGGTCTGAACAAAATGAAACAGAAAATAATGATACAGTAATTATAAAATAATGGAGGTTAAATTCAAAACACTATTTTAATGAGTAGACCATCTTCCTGTCTGCAGGGTTAAAACATCTTTGTGTCTGTTCGGACTGCAGAGTATATTCAAACTGAAGACTCACCTGTCTGAGTGTTTAAATGAGCACTAACACTGCAGCACTCGCTGTTGTCTGGTACTTTACACCTTATGTTTATTCATGACTGTGGTTATTTGTGCTCCTAGGTACAAGTTTGAATTCTTGTTGAAGTGTAAGTCTGTACTTATTTGAAACACTAGGGTTATGGTTAGGGTTAGGTAATACTAGGTAATGACATAGATTCCTGTAGTTTAGTAGTAGTCTGGTTCAAGGAGTCTTGAATTCTGACCTATCTGCTAGGATGAAGTCTATGAACAGATGCACAGAACCACAGAGCGTCTGCTAAGTGCCCTGAATGTAAGTGGACGTGTGTGTAACGTTGAAACATTGCCAGGTCCCATGACTCGTACCACAACTGCGACTAGACTCCTCAGCCATAGACAAACCTTTGTTCCGTCTTTCTTGTGAGGCCACATGATTTGCGTACTTAATAAATTTCCACCCAAATCCACATCTCCCACTCACACATCTAACGGCTGCTCTGTGGTGTACACACACACACACACACACACACATATACGCACACACACACATATATGCACACACACGCACACACACACCCACACAACCCCAACCACACACCCACAACCCCCCCTCACACACACACACACACACATATACGCACCCACACACACACACACCCACACAACCCTAACCACACACCCACAACCCCCACATACACACACACACAACCCTACACACAACCCCACACACACACAACCCCCCCCCACACACACATATACGCACCCACACACACACACAACCCCAACCACACACACACAACCCCCCCCCCCCCCCCCCCACTAACGGCTGCTCTGTGGTGTACACACACACACACACACACACACACACACATATACGTACACACACACACACACACACATATATGCACACACACGCACACACACACCCACACAACCCCAACCACACACCCACAACCCCCCCCCTCACACACACACACACACATATACACACCCACACACACACACACCCACACAACCCTAACCACACACCCACAACCCCCCCATACACACACACACAACCCTACACACAACCCCACACACACACACCCCCCCCCCACACACACATATACGCACCCACACACACACACAACCCCAACCACACACACACAACCCCCCCCCCCCCCCCCCCACACACACACACACACACACAACCCCCCCCCACACACAACCCCACACACACACAACCCCCCCCACACACACATATACGCACCCACACACACACACAACCCCAACCACACACACACAACCCCCCCCCCCCCCCCCACACACACACACACACCCTGAGGGTGGGGAGGTCATATGAACTTCCAGAGTCACTAGCGAACTTCGGACAGACGCAGAACAAAAAGCAGAGACGTGCGGATTAAGCTCTTGACACAAAGCACATTTGAGTAATTAAATATCTGAAAAAAAACACAATTGTCTGTGGTTTTATCGCGCGACACTTACCTTACATGAAGTCATTTAAACACTATTTCTGTAAGTAAACTCAGGTAATGCACCTGTGTTAGCACGGCGCGAGTCCTAAATAAACACTTGTTTATTTCACGCGCCCAGAGAGACAGCGGGCCGGTTCCGGTTCGTGTCTCACCTCGCTAGATAAAATGCTCCCGTTTGATATGATGTCCGGCTGTTGGTCGGCGTAACCGGTAACGATCGCCCCGCACGGGTTGTGCTCGGTTTCCGTGCTCCGAGAGGGACTGCACGGTTTGAGGAACATCAGGTCGGTTTTGGCGGACTCCGGCGTCAGGCACACCTGGTAGCAGTAGTTCTGGTTCTGATGGCGCGAGCCGAACGTGCCCGACTCCTCCACCGGTACCTGCGCGCTGCTGGCCACCGTCGTGCTCTGCACGAGCATGATATCCGACTTACTGAGCTTCTTTTTGCGCGCGCGCGCCTGGCGACCGCAGCACGGACCGCAGCACGGACCGCAGTCTCCCGACACGCACGTGTATATGTTCATCTTCTTGTCTTTCTGGCAGCGCACCGCCAGCACGATCATGGCGAGGAGGAAGATGAAGGAGACGGAGCCGAGCGCGATGATGAGGATGAGCGTGAGGTCCAGCGAGCCCTCTTTGGACCGGACGGAGCCGCGGTCCGCGCCGCGTCCCTCCACCACGCCGTCCACCAGCACCACGCTGATCCCGGCGGAGGACGACAGCGGGGGCTGCCCGTGGTCTCGCACCTCGATCAACAGGTCGTACGGGTGTGGCGGGTCCCGCTTTTTGGACACCCGGCGCGCGGTCCGCAGCTCTCCGGTTCTCCAGTCCATACGGAACACCCCGAGCTCGTTCCCCCGCATGATGCTGTAGGACAAACGGGCATTTTCTCCGTCATCCGCGTCTGTGGCGACAACGCGAGTTACCAGATATCCAGGCTCCGCCGACCGGGGCAAATGTTCCCTTGCAGTGCCGTTTTTGCCCAACGGGGCAATTATATTGGGGGCATTATCGTTCTGATCCACTATAATGACGTTAACCGTGGCGTTTGTAATAAGCTCTGGGCTCCCGGAATCTTTCGCTTGAACCATGAACGTGAATTCTTTCATCTGCTCGTAATCAAAGGAGCGCAGTGCGTAAAGATACCCGTTCTCGGAGTTCACGGAAACGTACGTTAAAACGGACATGCCCTGAATCTCGCACTCCAATATGGAGTAAGTCACATATGCGTTCGGTCCCGTGTCCGGGTCCAGGGCGCTGACGGCGTAGATGTAAGCTCCCGGCACGTTGTTCTCGGTCACGTACACCTCGTACACCGCCTGCGTGAAGCGGGGCGCGTTGTCGTTCTCGTCGGACACGTGCACTTTGATGGACTTGCTGGCCGCGAGTGACGGCGGCCCGGTGTCTTTCGCCACCACCGTGAGCGTGTAGTATTCTGCGCTCTCGCGGTCCAGCGGGCCGTCCGTCACGATGGTGTAGTAGTTCTTAAAGGACGATCTGAGCTTGAACGGCACGTCACCGAGCAGCTCGCCGGTCATCTGCGCGTTCTCACCGGAGTCGCGATCAGACAGACTCAGCATGGCGATCACCGTGCCCGGGGCCGCGCTCTCGCTCACCGACTCGGTCACGGTGCTGAAACTGATGTCAGGCGTGTTGTCGTTCACGTCCAGTAGTTTGACGAGAACTTTGCAGTGCGCGGGCACGGCGTTGGGCCCCATGTCCTTCGCCTGCACGTAAATCTGGTGCGTGCTGCTCTCCTCGTAATCAACTTCTCCGGTGACTTCGATCCGCCCGGTGCGCGCGTCGATGTTGAAGAGGTCCCGGACGCGCGGCGGGTTGTGGCTGCTCAGCGCGTACACGATCTCGCCGTTGTGGCCCTCGTCCATGTCCGTGGCGTTCAGCTGTATGACCAACGTGCCCACCGGGGAGTTCTCGCGCAGGTTGACGGAATAAACGGACTGGTCGAACACCGGCGCGTTGTCGTTGGAGTCCAACACTTTAACCACGAGCAGAGCGGTTCCGGTCCTCTGCGGCTGCCCCCCGTCCACGGCGGTGAGCACGTACCTGTGCACCGCCTGCTGCTCGCGGTCCAATGGTTTCTCCAGAACCAGCTCCGCGAACTTGTTCCCGTCGCCCTGTGTCTGCACGTCCAGGTAAAAGTAGTTGTTGTTGGTGATGGCGTACGTGCTCAGCGCGTTGGTTCCGACGTCCGGGTCGAAGGCGTTCTCCACCGGGAAGCGCGTGCTCGGTGTGGCACTCTCGGTGATTTCCACGGTGATGTCGGTCTCCGGGAAACTGGGAGGATTGTCGTTAATATCCAGCACCTCGATCTCCACGCGGAAAAGCTCGAGCGGGTTTTCCAAAAACACCTCGAGATGAAGGAGACACGGGACGGTCTGTCGACATATCTCCTCCCGGTCCACGCGCTCGTTCACCACGAGCGCCCCGGTTTCCAAATTCACCTCCAGATACGGTGTCCGTGAACTCGGCACCGTCTGGAAACGGCGCGCGGAAAGTTTGGTTATGTCCAGACCCAAATCCTCGGCGATATTCCCCACAATCGTCCCGCGTTCCTGTTCCCTCCGGTACCGAGTAGTGCAACTGCGATAGCCCTCCATCCACAACCGAGAACAGGAGAAATAACAAAATCATCTCCAAACAACAAGTGCGCTGTGTGTGTATCCTCCTCTCTCCTCTCTCCCTCCCTCTTAGACGCGACCCGGTTCTCCGGATCTGGGTCTGCCCATCGTTTGCGTCCGCGAAAAAACGCGCTCGTTACTTCCCACAACTACGACGAATGTCCTGTGATGACGCCGGGAGCATGTCGCCGTGGGCGCGAGCGCAACAGCCATTAGATCCGCCGCTCTTCAGCGACACCGGGGTTCGGTGGTCCGCGCAGCCCAGGGGAACATTGCCGACCCGTCAGATCCACATATCCGTTAAAACCGTGCCGAGACCCGGTACAACATCCCTCGATCCGGCGAGTGGCCTCATAAACTCCCCACAGACAAAACATGCAATCCTGAAGCGAAACTTTGGACCCGAGCGGTGCCGTCTGCTCACTCCTCCCTGTGCGCGAGCTGCACGAGACCCAGCGCTGCCTCCTCATCCACTTCTGCACGGCCAGTGAGCGCTCGTGCTTCTTTTGCGCAGATCCCCGCCGCCAGCATCCAATGGGGGGGCTCGGTCTCGCAGCAATGCGCCATCTCATTGGCCAGGCGGCACGCCACTCACAGCCCTTCGGCCCGCCCCCTTCATCCCCACTACGCGTCTGCCCGCGCAGGACGCAGAATGGTCACTAATTTACATGTTTTACGAATAAAGTCAAACAATCGCTTTCAAGGCGGATATCAGCAATAAAAAGCTGTGGATCTCGTTTGGTGTGGCTTTGCCTTGTTGTGACACCAAACGTGGACTTCAATGGCAAAATTCCAGTCCAAACGTTTCCAAACGCAGGGGACACGGGCCACACTGCTAGATTTAAACAGGACATTTATTTGCAGACGCGTTTAAACATAGTCACGAGCGCATTTAGGGCTTGACGCACGTGAGATGGGTGGTGTGGCTCGGCTCTTAGTATGCAGAGCACGAGCACGCAAGCCGGTTGTCTGCACCGGGAGCGCGAGAGTACGGAGGAATTCGGGCTTTAGCACAGGTCCGTCCAGAAACACGGAGACGCTGCCAGTGTTTGCAGACCACCTGAATATGAAACACAAGATACAGATGGTGTCTCTCTGCTCAAGACTGTATCTCTCTCTTTCTCTCCTGTCTCGCTGCATGACTCTGTTAGACGTTTCAAGTTGTAGGACGCGTTAAAACACGGAGGTTTTATAATGGATCTTCTGTCTCGTATCTGCTCGTTGATGTTGCCCCGGTGAGTCTCGGTACCGTCGCTTCTGCTGTGTTAAGCTGCCGGTGTATGGTTAACAAGTCTCCCCCCTCACTCGGTGTTTGTGTCGCAGCGGTTCCGTTGGCCCGTGTGTATCTGCTGGACTCCATCCGCCCTCCAGCGGACACACTCGGAACGGGTTCAGGACACCGCGGTGTCCGCCTGTCCCCGGATCACAGGGTATCGGTGACATTACATTTACGGTCTCCCAGATCGGCAGAGGTGACATGTTCTGTGTTTAACAGTAGCTATTTGATTTATTTACTTTAATTTCATTTTATTTATTACTTTATTATGTTTGCCAAACCAAAACGTATAAACTAAACTATGAACTCTACTTCTTTAGTTTTGTGTGTTTCTGTTTGTGTGGGTCCGGCACAGCGGAGACCCAACTCTCATTAAACACACGCGCCCAATCTCAACCTCCCCTGCCCGAGTTCTGTAACCAACAGCGCCGCCAAGCGGTCACTTATATTCTTATATTATATTTCTATATCCTCCTGCTCCAGTTGAGACGATGATCTCGCCCGTTTGGAAACGTGTTTTATTAAGCGCGTTCTGTGCGCTAAGCTCGCGCATTACGGGTCGAAGCGGGTAAAATGTCCAGTGATAAAACTGGCAAAACTTCATTATGAAATAAAAAGACCTGATTATTATCAGCAGCATATAGACAAGACTGGGACCTCAATTCTTTCTCTCTCTCTCCCTGTCTATCTATCTATCTCTCTCCCTCTCTCTCTCCCTCTCCCTTTCTCTCTGTCTCTCTCCTGCCCTCTCTCTATCTCTCTCTCTCCCTCTCTCTATCTCTCTCCCTCTCCCCCTGTCTCCCTCTCTCTCTATCTCCCTCTCTCTCTATCTCCCTCTCTCTCTCTCTCTCTCCCTCCCTCTCTCTCCCACTCTCTCTATCTCCCTCTCTCTCTATCTCCCTCCCACTCCCTAACTTTCTCTTTCTCTCTCTCTCTCCCTCTCTCTCTGTCTCCCACTCCCTCTCTCTCTCTCCCTCTCCCCCTCTCTCTCCCTCCCTCTATCTCTCCCCCACTCTCCTCTCTCTCCCTCTCTCTCTCTGATGGATTGACCTGTTTGTAGCTCATCCATCAGCGTGTCAGGCAGGAGTGGAGTGATAGCCCCAGACTGACGTTCCTCTTTCAGGCATCCTGACCTCACACCCTCCACACACATACATCAGCAGCAGCAGGGCTCTGTGTGAGCATGCGCACACGTGAGGGAGCGAGAGAGCACAGCAGAGGAGGGAGAGAGGAGAGATGGAGGGAGAGACAGACAGAGGGAGAGAGAGACAGAGGGAGAGAGAGACACATACACTCAAAGATGGGGTAGAAGAGACCAGCACTGAGATTGGAATAAAGGTTGATGTGGGTGTGAAGAGATATTGATAGACAGACCGAGCAAGAGATTGATAGAGAGAGAGAAAGAAAGAGAGAGAGAGGACTGTAATGATATTGTGCCATTTCGAGAGATGAAACGACATCTGCCAAGATATGACACCGTGTACGCCTGTCCGTTCCCCTGCTGAAAGAGTAATATCTGTCCTCTTCTCCTGTAGACACTGTCCCTTCTTTTCTCTCTCTCCATCCCCCACTCTCTCCCCTCCCTCTCTCTCTGTCTCTCTCTTCCTGGCTTTCTCTCTGTCTCCATCTCCCACTCCCCCTCCTTTTCTCTCTCTCTCTCCCTCTCCTTCTCTCTCTGTCTGTCTCCCTCTCCCCCTCTCTGTCTCTCTCTCTGTCTCTCTTTCTCTGTCTCTCTCTGTCTCTGCCTCCCCCCACCCTCCACGTGTCTCTCCACCCGTTCCTCATCCGCTGCGTGTGATTGGCTGAGAGCTGGGTGTATGGGGTGTAGACTGGGCTCTGCGTGGCTACCAATGTTCAGACATCTTAGAGGCTTCAGTCTTCACAGTGAGAGCAGCGCTAATCTGCACATTAAATATTGGCCCTGTTCAAATATGATGTGAGCAGAGGCGGAGGGGAGACACAAGCTTGTGTCTCCATTAAGGCACGCAGGTCCCCACGACGTCTGTCTGGGAGCTTCTTACACGTCCCTCTACACACCTGCACCCTTACACACTCACACCCTTACACACTCACACCCTTAAACACTCACACCCTTACACACTCACACCCTTACACACACACACACCCTTAGAGAAAGAGAGTGTGTTTGTGTGTGTGTGTGTTTGAGGGGTGTGTGTGTGTGTTTGAGGTGTGTGTGTGTGTGTATGCATATGTGTGTGTGTGTGAGGTGTGTGTGTGTGGGTGTGTGTGTGTGTATGCATATGTGTGTGTGTGTGTGTGTGTGTGTGTGTGAGGTGTGTGTGTGTATGAGATGTGTGTGTGTGTGAGGTGTGTGTATGTGTGTGTGTGTTTGAGGTGTGTGTGTGTGTGTGCATATATGTGTGTGAGGTGTGTGTTTGAGGTGTGTGTCTATGAGGTGTGTGTGTGGGTGTGTGTGTGTGTGTATGCATATATGTGTGTGTGTGTGTATGTGTGTGCGTGTGTGTGTGTATGTGTGTGTGTGTGTGTGTGTGTGTGTGTGTTTGTGTGTGTGTGTGTGTGGTGTGTGTGTTTGAGGTGTGTGTGTGTGGGGGGGGGGGGGGGGGGTTTTATGACGTGGCACCTGTTCCTGGTTTCTTAAAGACTTTTAATGCTGAAGTGACAATAACCAGAGAGAAAGGGGGAGGGAGGTGAGAGAAAAAGAGTGAGAGAGAGAGGGAGATTTGGAGCAAGAGGGTGAGAGGGTGAGAGAGAGGGAGAGAGAGAGAGGGTGAGAGAGAGGGAGAGAGAGAGAGGGTGAGAGAGAGAGAGAGGGAGAGAGACAGGAAAATGCCCCATTGCATCTGCAACAAACAAGGAAGAACTATCCATCACTCATCAGCGCTGGGTTTTAATTAATGACACTAACGTGGGCCAAGGTCAGGAACACAGAAGCACTGCAGGACAAATTACATCTCCCCACCCATTCTCACACCTCCACACACCTCCATACACCTTCTCAGACCTCCTCACACCTTCAGACACCTCCTCACACCTTCTCAAACCTCCTCACACCTCCACACACCTTCTCACACCTTCTCAAACCTCCTCACACCTTCTCACACCTCCTCACACCTCCTCACACCTCCACACACCTCCTCAGACCTTCTCACACCTCCTTACACCTCCTCACACCTCCTCACACCTTCTCACACCTCCACACACCTCCACACACCTTCTCACACCTCCACACACCTCCTCATACCTCCTCACACCTTCTCAAACCTCCTCACACCTTCTCACACCTCCACACACCTTCTCACACCTCCTCAAACCTCCTCACACCTCCTTACACCTCAACACACCTTCTCACACCTCCACACACCTTCTCACTCCTCCTCACACTTTCTCACACCTCCACACACCTCCACACACCTTCTCACACCTCCACACACCTTCTCACCCCTCCTCACACCTCTACACACCTCCACACACCTTCTCACACCTCCTTAAATCTTCTCACACCTCCTCACACCTTCTCACACCTCCTCACACTTCCATACACCTTCTCACAACTTCTCAAACCTCCTCACACCTCCTCAAACCTCCTCACACCTTCTCACACCTTCACACACTTTCTCACACCTCCACACACCTCCTCACACCTCCTCACATCTCCTCACACTTTCTCACACCTCCACATACCTTCTCAAACCTCAACACACCTTCTCACACCTCCTCACACCTTCTCACACCTCCTCACACCTTCTCACACCTGCACATACCTTCTTACACCTCCTCACACCTTCTCACACCTCCTCACACCTTCTCAAACCTCCTCACACCTCTCACACACCTGCTCACACCTTCTCACACCTCCTCACATCTCCCCACTTCCCACACCTCCACACACCTTCTCAAACCTCCTCACATCTCCACACTCCTACTCACACCTCCCACACCTCTTTACATCTCCCCACACCTTCTCACCTCCTCTCACCTCCTCACACTTTCTCACACCTCCACACACCTCCACACACCTTCTCACACCTCCACACACCTTCTCACCCCTCCTCACACCTCTACACACCTCCACACACCTTCTCACACCTCCTTAAATCTTCTCACACCTCCTCACACCTTCTCACACCTCCTCACACTTCCATACACCTTCTCACAACTTCTCAAACCTCCTCACACCTCCTCAAACCTCCTCACACCTTCTCACACCTTCACACACTTTCTCACACCTCCACACACCTCCTCACACCTCCTCACATCTCCTCACACTTTCTCACACCTCCACACACCTTCTCAAACCTCAACACACCTTCTCACACCTCCTCACACCTTCTCACACCTCCTCACACCTTCTCACACCTGCACATACCTTCTTACACCTCCTCACACCTTCTCACACCTTCTCACACCTCCTCACACCTTCTTAAACCTCCTCACACCTCTCACACGCCTGCTCACACCTTCTCACACCTCCTCACATCTCCCCACTTCCCACACCTCCACACACCTTCTCAAACCTCCTCACATCTCCACACTCCTACTCACACCTCCCACACCTCTTTACATCTCCCCACACCTTCTCATCTCCTCTCACCTCCTCACACTTTCTCACACCTCCACACACCTCCACACACCTTCTCACCCCTTCTCACACCTCTACACACCTTCTCACACCTCCACACACCTCCACACACCTTCTCACACCTCCTCACATCTCCTCACACTTTCTCACACCTCCACACACCTTCTCACACCTCAACACACCTTCTCACACCTCCACACACCTTCTCACACCTCCTCACACCTTCTCACACCTGCACATACCTTCTCACACCTCCTCACACCTTCTCACACCTTCTCAAACCTCCTCACACCTCCTCAAACCTCCTCACACCTCCTCACATCTCCTCACACTTTCTCACACCTCCACACACCTTCTCACACCTCAACACACCTTCTCACACCTCCACACACCTTCTCACTCCTCCTCACACCTTCTCACACCTCCTCACACCTTCTCACACCTGCAAAAACCTTCTCACACCTCCTCACACTTTCTCACACCTCCTCACACCTTCTCAAACCTCCTCACACCTCCTCACACCTCCTCACACCTTCTCACATCTCCCCACTTCCCACACCTCCACACACCTTCTCACACCTCCTCACATCTCCACACTCCTCCTCACACCTCCCACACCTCTTTACATCTCCCCACACCTTCTCACCTCCTCACACCTCTCACACGCCTGCTCACCCCTCCACACACCTCCTCACACCTCCCACACCTCTTTACATCTCCCCACACCTTCTCACCTCCTCACACCTCCACACACCTCCTTACACCTTCTCACACATCCACACACCTCCACACACATCCCCACACCTCCTCACACCTTCTTACACCTCCACACACCTTCTCACCCCTCCTCACACCTCTACACACCTTCTCACACCTCCCACACCTCTACACACCTCCACACACCTTCTCACACCTCCTTAAATCTTCTCACACCTCCAGACACCTTCTCACTCCTCCTCACACTTTCTCACACCTCCACACACCTCCACACACCTTCTCACACCTCCACACACCTTCTTACCCCTCCTCACACCTCTACACACCTCCACACACCTTCTCACACCTCCTTAAATCTTCTCACACCTCCTCACACCTTCTCACACCTCCTCACACTTCCATACACCTTCTCACAACTTCTCAAACCTCCTCACACCTCCTCAAACCTCCTCACACCTTCTCACACCTTCACACACTTTCTCACACCTTCTCACACCTCCACACACCTCCTCACACCTCCTCACATCTCCTCACACTTTCTCACACCTCCACACACCTTCTCAAACCTCAACACACCTTCTCACACCTCCTCACACCTTCTCACACCTCCTCACACCTTCTCACACCTGCACATACCTTCTTACACCTCCTCACACCTTCTCACACCTTCTCACACCTCCTCACACCTTCTCAAACCTCCTCACACCTCTCACACGCCTGCTCACACCTTCTCACACCTCCTCACATCTCCCCACTTCCCACACCTCCACACACCTTCTCAAACCTCCTCACATCTCCACACTCCTACTCACACCTCCCACACCTCTTTACATCTCCCCACACCTTCTCACCTCCTCTCACCTCCTCACACTTTCTCACACCTCCACACACCTCCACACACCTTCTCACACCTCCACACACCTTCTCACCCCTCCTCACACCTCTACACACCTCCACACACCTTCTCACACCTCCTTAAATCTTCTCACACCTCCTCACACCTTCTCACACCTCCTCACACTTCCATACACCTTCTCACAACTTCTCAAACCTCCTCACACCTCCTCAAACCTCCTCACACCTTCTCACACCTTCACACACTTTCTCACACCTTCTCACACCTCCACACACCTCCTCACACCTCCTCACATCTCCTCACACTTTCTCACACCTCCACACACCTTCTCAAACCTCAACACACCTTCTCACACCTCCTCACACCTTCTCACACCTCCTCACACCTTCTCACACCTGCACATACCTTCTTACACCTCCTCACACCTTCTCACACCTTCTCACACCTCCTCACACCTTCTCAAACCTCCTCACACCTCTCACACGCCTGCTCACACCTTCTCACACCTCCTCACATCTCCCCACTTCCCACACCTCCACACACCTTCTCATACCTCCTCACATCTCCACACTCCTACTCACACCTCCCACACCTCTTTACATCTCCCCACACCTTCTCACCTCCTCTCACTTCCTCACACTTTCTCACACCTCCACACACCTCCACACACCTTCTCACCCCTTCTCACACCTCTACACACCTTCTCACACCTCCACACACCTCCACACACCTTCTCACACCTCCTCACATCTCCTCACACTTTCTCACACCTCCACACACCTTCTCACACCTCAACACACCTTCTCACACCTCCACACACCTTCTCACACCTCCTCACACCTTCTCACACCTGCACATACCTTCTCACACCTCCTCACACCTTCTCACACCTTCTCAAACCTCCTCACACCTCCTCAAACCTCCTCACACCTCCTCACATCTCCTCACACTTTCTCACACCTCCACACACCTTCTCACACCTCAACACACCTTCTCACACCTCCACACACCTTCTCACTCCTCCTCACACCTTCTCACACCTTCTCACACCTTCTCACACCTGCAAAAACCTTCTCACACCTCCTCACACTTTCTCACACCTCCTCACACCTTCTCAAACCTCCTCACACCTCCTCACACCTCCTCACACCTTCTCACATCTCCCCACTTCCCACACCTCCACACACCTTCTCACACCTCCTCACATCTCCACACTCCTCCTCACACCTCCCACACCTCTTTACATCTCCCCACACCTTCTCACCTCCTCACACCTCCACACACCTCCTTACACCTTCTCACACATCCACACACCTCCACACACATCCCCACACCTCCTCACACCTTCTTACACCTCCACACACCTTCTCACCCCTCCTCACACCTCTACACACCTTCTCACACCTCCACACACCTTCTCACCCCTCCTCACACCTCTACACACCTCCACACACCTTCTCACACCTCCTCACACCTTCTCACACCTGCACATACCTTCCCACACCTCCTCACACCTTCTCACACCTCCTCACACCTTCTCAAACCTCCTCACACCTCTCACACGCCTGCTCACACCTTCTCACACCTCCTCACACCTTCTCACCTTCTCACATCTCCCCACCTCCCACACCTCCACACACCTTCTCACACCTCCTCACATCTCCACACTCCTCCTCACACCTCGCACACCTCTTTACATCTCCCCACACCTTCTCACCTCCTCTCACCTCCTCACACCTCTCACATGCCTGCTCACACCTTCTCACACCTCCTACACCTCCCACACCTCTTTACATCTCCCCACACCTTCTCACCTCCTCACACCTCCACACACCTCCTTACACCTTCTCACACCTCCACACACCTCCCCACACCTCCTCACACCTTCTCACACCTCCTTACACTTTCTCACACGTCCTCAAACCTTCTCACACCTCCACACACCTTCTCACACCTCCTCACACCTTCTCACACCTCCTCACACTTCCATACACCTTCTCACAACTTCTCACACCTTCTCATACCTCCTCACACCTCCTCACACCTTCTCAAACCTCCTCACACCTTCTCACACCTCCACACACCTTCTCACACCTTCTCACACCTCCACACACCTTCTCACACCTCCTCACAACTCCTCACAACTCCTCACACCTTCTCACACCTCCACACACCTTATCACACCTCCTCACACTTCCATACACCTTCTCACAACTTCTCACACCTTCTCAAACCTCCTCACACCTCCTCACACCTTCTCAAACCTCCTCACACCTTCTCACACCTCCACACACCTTTTCACACCTCCACACACCTTCTCACACCTGCACATACCTTCTCACACCTCCTCACACCTTCTCACACCTCCTCACACTTCCATACACCTTCTCACAACTTCTCACACCTTCTCAAATCTCCTCACACCTCCTCACACCTTCTCAAACCTCCTCACACCTTCTCACACCTCAACACACCTTCTCACACCTCCACACACCTTCTCACACCTCCACACACCTTCTCACTCCTCACACCTCCTCACACCTTCTCACACCTCCTCACACCTTCTCAAACCTCCTCACACCTCTCACACGCCTGCTCACACCTTCTCACACCTCCTCACACCTTCTCACATCTCCTCACATCTCCTTACCTCCCACACCTCCACACACCTTCCCACACCTCCTCACATCTCCACACTCCTCCTCACACCTCCCACACCTCTTTACATCTCCCCACACCTTCTCACCTCCTCTCACCTCCTCACACCTCTCACACGCCTGCTCACACCTTCTCATACCTCCTCACACCTCCACACACCTCCCACACCTCTTTACATCTCCCCACACCTTCTCACCTCCTCACACCTCCTCACACCTCCACACACCTCCACACACCTCCCCACACCTCCTCACACCTCCTCACACCTTCTCACACCTCCACACACCTCCTCACACCTCCTGCGTCTCTGTGCCTCGAACAGATTTTGCATGCGCCTTTTGTTCACATGCCTCTCTGTTTAATAAGACTATGACAGGGAGAGAGAGAGAGAGAGTGAGTGAGTGAGTGAGAGAGAGAGAGAGAGAGAGAGAGAGAGAGAGAGAGAGAAAATTAACTGTGCACGGGTGATATGAACATGTTCATCGAGTTTAATTTAATGGCATCATTAAACTCAGAGAGGGCTGAGAGAAAGGGACATGTATTTAAAAGTAATATCTATTATTTAGCTATTTGTTCATTTAACAATCAATCAATTGGAATTACAGTTTTTGTCTTTTAATCACAGTGACTCAAGATGCTATTTGTCTTGTATGTGAAACTCTTACGTGCCTTGGCTGGTCCTTCTCACAGGCCGTGTTCAGTCTTGCAGGACGTCTCTTCTGAACAGGACTTTCCCTGCAGCCACTGGGATCGAAATTCACAGATTAATTATGATAGTAAACAATTCAACCATTTGAATAAATCAATAATCATTGAACACTCTGTTTTATATGTATTTATACAGTATATATCTCAGTATCATCATATGGAGACACTGAGCTACTCAAACTTCTAAACTTCTGAGCTACTCAAACTTCTATTCATCTCGACGTCAGTGGAAATGACACGAGTAAGTAAAACAGGAAGTCTGTGTTCTTCAGGGCTGGGAATACACGTTGCAGACAGCAAGACTCACCACCTCTGAACTCTCACCAGTTCACCAGTTTAATGTTTAGGTTGAAATACACAGATTCCACTGGGAATGAAACTCCCACAGAAGTGAAATGTAAATCGAAAACAGACGTCCAGACGAGAGACCGTTACACACGTCTTTGATCTTAAACACTGGTGTTACTACAGGTGTAACATTCAAACACTTTTGTACAAAACCCTAGCTGGATAAAATGCTAATTAAAAAGCTCAGTTCTGTTATTAATGCTTTAGTTTAAATGACACTACTGTCCACTCCATCTGCTAATCTACTGACTGCAGGATTTTATTGACCGCTGGTGGTTTAGAAACCACTCTGTTAAATCGGAGCCATTGGAGGTGTGGCTGGCACACACAGACACACACACACACACACACACACACTGTTGGAGGTGTGGCTGGTGTGGAGGAGAGAGCCACTGAGATGGAGTCTAAAACGTTTAAAAAGAACAACCCAGTAAAGCCACAAGGATATAGCAGGTTTTGGAAAAAGTCGAATCCATACACAAACATGCAGAACCCCACCAACATTTACAAACACAGCTCCACCAACACACACACACACACACACACACACACACACACACACACACACACACACACACACACACACACGCACGCATGCACACAAAGTTATGCTCCAACACATGTGAATCACACCTGGTTGTGAGAACAGGGTATGTTAAAATATGTAAAACACTCGAAGGATGTGAATCACTTCAGACAGTGCAGCTTGTACACACACACACACACACACACACACACACACACACCCCTCCTCAGTCCAATGTGAAATAAAGGAAATAAACATGTCACAGACAACCAATTTCACAACTGAGTTCCTGAAGACCTGCATTGATATGGGGTATTATGGGGTATTATGGGGTGTTATGGGGTATTATGGGGTGTTATGGGGTGTTATGGGGTGTTATTGGGTATTATGGGATATATGGGGTATTATTGGGTATTATGGGGTGTTATGGGGTACATTTACATTTACATTTACATTTTATGGCATTTGGCAGACGCCCTTATCCAGAGCGACTTACATTTTTATCATACAAGTGAGCAATTGAGGGTTAAGGGCCTTGCTCAAGGGCACCTCAGTCATGGCCTCAGGCCTGGGGATCGAACCCACGACCCTCAGGTCACAAGACCAGTTCCCTAACCACCAGGCCATGACTGCCCTAGGGTTAGGGTTAGGGTTAGGGTTAGGGTTAGGGTATCATGGGATATATGGGTTGTTATGGGTTTTTATGAGATATATGAGGTGTTATTGGGTATTATGGGGTGTTTACAGTGGTGGACGAAGTACACCAATTATGTACTTGAGTAAAAGTACAGTTACGTTGCATTGAATATTACTCAAGTAAAAGTATTCACCTCAATTTTTTACTTGAGTAGAAGTACAAAAGTATCTGCCTTCAAAAATACTTAAGTATTAAAAGGGAAAGTAAAAACCTTTTTTTTCTTAGCGTCACATCAAAACCCCTAGGCCTACTCGATCAACAGGTGAACAGGAAACGGTGCCTTACATTTGCCTAGCAAACACAAAATACACAAAACTAGCCTATATTATCCTCACGACATTCATTTCCAAACTTTATCCATATTAATAATTCACACTAGAAAGGTAGACAAGTGGACAAACCATTTAATATGAAAACAAAATTCACCACCAAACAGAACAATAATTTCGAACCGGTCACTTCAGTCCAGCTTGGGGGACTTTTTCTGAGGTTCTATTGTCCACCACATGGCAGGACAGGGAAGCTAGAAGCTCTAGCACCTAGAACTAGAACTGTGTGCAGCCCAACCAACTGAACTCATAATATTAAACTTGGCCAAATAATTAATAATTATTAATATAATAATAATCACCTAGAACTAGAACTGTGTGTAGCCCAACCAACTGAACTCATAATATTAAACTGGGCCAAATAATTAATAATTATTAATATAATAATAATCACCTAGAGCTAGAACTGTGTGCAGCCCAACCAACTGAACTCATAATATTAAACTTGGCCGAATAATTAATAATTATTAATATAATAATAATCACCTAGAGCTAGAACTGTGTGCAGCCCAACCAACTGAACTCATAATATTAAACTTGGCCGAATAATTAATAATTATTAATATAATAATAATCACCTAGAACTAGAACTGTGTGCAGCCCAACCAACTGAACTCATAATATTAAACTTGGCCGAATTATTAATAATAATTAATATAATAATAATCAGGGTTGGCAACTCTCACGCAATGAGCGTGAGACACACGTATTGACTGTCTTTACCAATGAGTTACTAGTTCGCTCTGACGCCAACCACTGGTGATCGATTGCAATATAACACTTAATTTGTGTCCAACAATTTACACTCGCCGCCACACCCACCCCCCGCCAACATTTTACACACATGCTGCCGCCCCGCCCCCCCCCAACCCTGATAATAATAATTTTAATAATTTTGCTTCGCTCATATTTACTTGCCTTCGCCTCCCTCATAGGAATGAATTGCGAAGTTCGCTTCGTTTGGCCAAATTCGCGTGTATGTGTCCCCGGCTTTAACGTTTGATGTGGGAGTCTCCTGTGTTAAACTGGCGCTTAGCATCTCCACAGATTGCAATTTGGGTACTAGCACACTGCTTTGGATAAAAGCATATGTTAAATGTAGTGAAGGTCAATGTATATAAACCACCCTGTTGGTAGTACTCATCTAATGGCGAACTTCGATGTGTTTTTTAAAGTTTGATGGCGAGTTCATAAATGATGACAGCGATGTGTTCTTCGGAATGCAGAGGAGGAATACGAATTATTTTTCTTTTCGAGGAATTCAAACATTTCGGATAAATAAGGCCAGGGGTGTTGGTTGAAGCCATCTGTTGCAGCCATGTCAGATCCTCAGCCATTTAGCGTACAAATCTTAATCTCTTACTGAGCGCTGATTGGTTATAGTCAAATCAAATCAAATTTTATTTATATAGCGCTTTTTACAACAGTTGTTGTCACAAAGCAGCTTTACAAGTGCGGAGTCCTAGCCCCCAGTGAGCAAGCCAAAGGCGACAGTGGCAAGGAAAAACTCCCTAGTTTTTGCATGAGGAAGAAACCTTGAGAGGAACCAAGACTCAGGGGGGGAGCCCATCCTCCTCTGGCCGACACCGGTCACCATGACAACAACAACAACAATATAGACAGAATGTAGACAGAATGTAAAAGATGCAATAATGTCCATTTAGACAGAATATAAAAGATGTAATAATGTCCATCATGGTGTAGGCATCCGGTTAGGCAGGAGGTGGCCGGCCCAGGATGGATCGCTTGTCTCTCCTCATCTCATTATTCCTCAAGCAGGTGGGCAGCCATGTGGAGAAATGAAACAGGGAAAATTAGCTCTGTATGAGGACATGTACAGGACAGGTAGTCTGTGACACCGTACACTTTGACCTTTCGGTATTTTATTAAGCTTTGATTTAAAAATGAAAAAGGAACGAGATGTTTCTGTAAATGTAACGAAGTGAAAAGTAAAAAGTTTCGCTTTGAAATGTAGTGAAGTAAAAGTATAAAGTCTTACCAAATAAAAGTACTTGAGTAAAGTACAGATACATGGAAATGTTACTTAAGTACAGTAACGAATTACATTTACTTAGTTACTGTCCACCACTGGGGATTTATGGGGTATTGTGGGGTATTATGAGGTTTATGGGATGTTATTGGGTATTTTGGGATATATGGGGTGTTATGGGGTATTATCAGTGTTGGGAACGTTACTTTAAAAAAGTAACTGAGTTAGTAACTGAATTACTCTATAATAAAAGTAACTCGTTACCAGGGAAAGTAACTGTTATGTGCCAATGAATAAGGATTTTTTGAAAAAGCAGTTTTCACAGTCAGTTGAAATGAGTAGATCAGAAATGTGTTTAACTTTTGATATTTATTCCACATCCACAGACCAGTGCAGGATAAAATCCTTTAAAATCCCAAATCTTTGTAAAAAAAAAAAAGCCAAAGTAAACAGTTACACGATATAAAGTGCATTTACATCTATCAAATTAAATTAAATTCTCTCAACCTGAGACAACTGGGGTGGGTTTCCCAAAACGTTTGTAGCGCTAAGTACTTCTTAACCTCGTACGTTTCATACGAGGTTACGAAGTACTTAGCGCTACGAACGTTTCGGGAAACCCACCCCTGGTTTGTTCACAACAGAAGTAAACTTAACAATAAAACCTCTATTCTTAATTAAATAAATCAAATACCCAGTCTGGTAGACATTCAGGAACTTCAAGTATTTTCTTAAATATTGTTTATATCGCCACCTTGAAAATGCAAATTTTTCTTCGGTTTTGCTCCTGACTCGCCATTTCTGCCTCTTCTTCGTTTGTGTCGTGTGTCACTGGTGTGCTTCGGCATGCGTGTAAAAACACTGGCTCTGATTGGCTACCATAACACCACCTTTACAAATCGCTTACTGACTTGTTAAGTTAAACAGTTACACCGAGAACTGTGACCTATCGAGATCTGTTACTCCTCACTAGCCTGGGCAGGGGTCCGCTCGCATTACTGTTGTTATATCAATATATAGTAACGCACCACTTTTAATGACCAGTAACGTCAACGGCGTTGTAGCGACAGGAAAAATAATCAATTATATTATCCCGTTTCTGACAAAATGATGCAGTTACCTAACGCCGTTATTTTTAATGGCATTATTCACAACACTGGGTATTATGGGATTTATGAGGTATTAACGTGTTAATCTGTTGATGGGGTTTTTCAGACAGGGTACAGCTCTGACTCTTTAATGTCTGTCTGTCTCTTCTCAGAACTACACTACCCAGCTCCTGTAGACCTGAACAATGGGGCAGGTGTTGGAGACATCCCTGTTGTCGCCGTGCAGTGGGGTGACTGTCTGGGTGATGGCCACACTGTGAGACCTGTCTGTCTGTCTGTTTGTCTCTATCTATGAGTCTGTCTGTCTCTCTTTGCAGATAATGACAGTTTTGCGAGTTGTGCTGTGTGTCTGTGTATCTGTCTGTCTCTCTCTATGTGTCTGTATGTCTGTCTGTCTCTATGTGTCTTTATGTCTGTCTCTCTACATGTCTGTATGTCTGTCTGTCTCTATGTGTGTTTATGTCTGTCTCTCTCTACATGTCTGTATGTCTGTCTGTCTGTCTCTACGTGTCTGTTGTGCTGAACATACATACTGTATGCTGGAGTAAGTTCAGAGTACAGAGCCGTTTCTGATACCTGTAAATGGGAGTCACTCCAACGCAATAATGACTCAGAGGTGTCACTCTAATAATGCCTTGAACAGGTCACACACACATACACACACACACACACACACACACACACACACACACACACACACATACACACACACACACACACACACACACACACACACCACACAGACACACACACACACACACACACACACACACACACACACACACACACACACACACACTCTCAACTCAACTCAACTCAACTTTATTTGTATAGCCCTTTACAGAACAGCCTTGGCTGGGTCAAAGTGCTTTACAGAGTAGGTAGTAAATGTAAAAACAGACAAGATTATTAGTTATATAGTAAAAAATTGGAAGCAGCAAATATACATTGGAAGCAACACACACTTTTTGATTCCACTCACACATGTATACCTCCTCAATGGTGGTGTGGAGGTGTGTAGTGTGGTGGTGTGGAGGGTGGAGGTGTGTAGTGTAGTGGTGTGGAGATGTGTAATGTGGTGTGGAGGTGTGTAGTGTGGTGGGTGGAGGTGTGGAGGTGTGTAGTGTGGTGGTGTGTGATGTGGAGGTGTGTGGTGTGGTGGTGTGTAGGGGTGGAGCTGTGTAGGGTGGTGGTGTGGAGGTGTGTGGTGTGGAGGTGTGTAGTGTGGTGGTGTGGAGGTGTGTGGTGTGGAGGTGTGTGGTGTGGAGGGGTGTAGTGTGGTGGTGTGGAGGTGTGTGGTGTGGAGGTGTGTGGTGTGGAGGGGTGTAGTGTGGTGGTGTGGAGGTGTGTGGTGTGTAGGGGTGGAGCTGTGTAGGGTGGTGGTGTGGATGTGTGTGGTGTGGAGGTGTGTGGTGTGTAGGGGTGGAGCTGTGTAGGGTGGTGGTGTGGATGTGTGTGGTGTGGAGGTGTGTGGTGTGTAGGGGTGGAGCTGTGTAGGGTGGTGGTGTGGAGGTGTGTGGTGTGGAGGTGTGTGGTGTGTAGGGGTGGAGCTGTGTAGGGTGGTGGTGTGGATGTGTGTGGTGTGGAGGTGTGTGGTGTGTAGGGGTGGAGCTGTGTAGGGTGGTGGTGTGGATGTGTGTGGTGTGGAGGGTGGAGGTGTGGAGAGCTGCCCTGCTGTTGTACTAATGGATTGGTTTCATTTGCACAAGTCCTTTAACACACATGAAAGTAAATGTGATTCTCTGAGAGCTTTAACCAGCACTCTCAGTGCTGCTCAATTCCAGTGTGTGTGTTTGTGAGCCATAATAAATTAATATCAGATCTGCTGTAGGTTCATACGTAGCTCCCTTTCCCTCTCTCTCTCCCTCTCTCTCCCTCTCCCTCTCTCTCTCTCTCCCCCTCTCTCTCTCTCTCTCTCTCTCTCTCCCTCTACCTCTCTATCTCTCTCCCTCCCTCTCTCTCTCTCTCCCTCTCTCTCTCTCTGTCTCACTCTCTGTCTCTGTCTCTCTCTCTCTCCCTCCCTCTCTCTCTCTTTCTCTCACTCTCTCTCTGTCACACACACACACACACACACACACACACACACACACACACACACACACACACACACACACACACACATAAACATACTCCTCATGCAGATTGGACTTGAAACTTGAGCTTTATGACTCACAGGGATTCACAGTCATAATACACAAGTTATAATGGAGAGTGTGTATGAGTGTGTATGAGTGACAGAGAGTGTGTATGAGTGTGTATGAGTGACAGAGAGTGTGGGAGTGTGTATGAGCGTGTATGAGTTTGTGTGAGTGTGTATGAGTGTGTATGTGTGTGGGAGTGTGTATGAGTGTGTATGAGTGTGGGAGTGTGTATGAGTGTGTATGAGTGTGTATGTGTGTTTGAGTGTGTATGAGTGTGGGAGTGTGAATGAGTGTGTTTGAGTGCGTATGAGTGTGGGAGTGTGTATGAGTGTGGAAGTGTGGATGAGTGTGGGAGTGTGGATGAGTGTGTGTGGGTGTGGGAGTGTGTATGAGTGTGTATGAGTGTGTGTGAGTGTGTATGAGTGTGTATGGGTGTGGGAGTGTGTTTGAATGTGTTTGAGTGTGTATGGGTGTGTGAGTGTGTTTGAGTGTGTATGAGTGTGAGAGTGTGTATGAGTGTGGGAGTGTGTATGAGTGTGTATGAGTTTGTGTGAGTGTGTATGAGTGTGTATGGGTGTGGGAGTGTGTATAAGTGTGTATGAGTGTGTATGAGTGTGGGAGTGTGTATGAGTGCATATGAGTGTGGGTGTGTGTATGAGTGTGTGAGTGTGTATGAGTGTGTATGAGTGTGGGAGTGTGTATGGGTGTGTATGAGTTTGTGTGAGTGTGTATGAGTGTGTTTGAGTGTGTAAGAGTGACAGAGAGTGTGCATGAGTGACAGAGAGTGTGTATGAGTGTGGGAGTGTGGATGAGTGTGTATGAGTTTGTGTGAGTGTGTTTGAGTGTGTATGAGTGTGTGGGAGTGTGTATGAGTGTGGGAGTGTGGAAGAGTGTGTGGGAGTGTGTATGAGTGTGTATGAGTTTGTGTGAGTGTGTATGAGTGTGTATGGATGTGGGAGTGTGTTTGAGTGTGTATGGGTGTGGGAGTGTGTTTGCGTGTGTATGAGTGTGTATGAGTGTGGGAGTGTGTATGAGTGTGGGAGTGTGCATGAGTGTGTATGTGTGTGGGAGTGTGTTTGAGTGTGTATGAGTGTGTATGGGTGTGTTTGAGTGTGGGAGTGTGTATGAGTGTGTATGTGTGTGGGAGTGTGTATGAGTGTGTATGAATGTGGGAGTGTGGATGAGTGTGTGTGGGTGTGGGAGTGTGTATGAGTGTGTATGAGATTGTCTGAGTGTGTATGAGTGTGTATGGGTGTCGGAGTGTGTTTGAGTGTGTATTGGTGTGGGAGTGTGTTTGAGTGTGTATGAGTGTGGGAGTGTGTTTGAGTGTGGGAGTGTGTATGAGTGTGTATGAGTCTGTATGAGTGTGTATGGGTGTGGGAGTGTGTTTGAGTGTGTATGAGTGTGTATGAGTGTGTATGGGTGTGTATGAGTGTGGGAGTGTGTATGAGTGTGTATGAATGTGGGAGTGTGTATGGGTGTGTATGAGTGTGGGAGTGTGTATGAGTGTGTATGAATGTGGGAGTGTGTATGAGTGTGTTTGAGTGTGTATGAGTGTGGGAGTGTGTATGTGTGTGGGAGTGTGTATGAGTGTGTATGAGTGTGGGATTGTGTATGTGTGTGGGAGTGTGTATGAGTGTGGGAGTGTGGGAGTGTGTATGAGTGTGTATGAGTGTGTATGAGTGTGGGAGTGTGTATGAGTGTGTATGTGTGTATGAGTGTGTATGTGTGTGGGAGTGTGTATAGTGTGGGAGTGTGTATGATTGTGTTTGAGTGTGTATGAGTGTGGGAGTGTGGATGAGTGTGTGTGGGAGTGTGTATGAGTGAGTTTGTGTGAGAGTGTATGGGAGTGTGTATGAGTGTGTAGTCGTGGGTCTGTTCTTGGGTCTATGTGTAGCTGTGAGTGCATGAGATTTTGTGTCTGCGTGTGTATGAATAATCTTAAAATGATTCATACTGAGCTGGAGGACTTCCACACAACATTATTTGTACCCATGAATTTGATATATACTGTGTAAAGTCTCCAAAAATAAAGTTCAGTGAAAAGTTCATAGAAACTCACAAGTTTGATTAAAAAAAAGAACAAATAAACAAAGTGGCAGTCAAAAAAAGCAGGAACACAGTGCAGGGGTGTGGTTAAAAGCAGGACCACAATGCAGGGGCGTGGTTAAAAGCAGGAACACAGTGCAGGGGCGTGGTTAAAAGCAGGAACACAGTGCAGGGGCGTGGTTAAAAGCAGGAACACAGTGCAGGGGTGTGGTTAAAAGCAGGAACACAGTGCAAGGGCGTGGTTAAAAGCAGAAACACAGTGCAGGGGCGTGGTTAAAAGCAGAAACACAGTGCAGGGGCGTGGTTAAAAGCAGAAACACAGTGCAGGGGTGTGGTTAAAAGCAGAAACACAGTGCAGGGGTGTGGTTAAAAGCAGAAACACAGTGCAGGGGCGTGGTTAAAAGCAGAAACACAGTGCAGGGGTGTGGTTAAAAGCAGGAACACGGTGCAGGGGCGTGGTTAAAAGCAGAAACACGGTGCAGGGGCGTGGTTAAAAGCAGGAACACGGTGCAGGGGCGTGGTTAAAAGCAGAAACACGGTGCAGGGGCGTGGTTAAAAGCAGAAACACGGTGCAGGGGCGTGGTTAAAAGCAGAAACACGGTGCAGGGGCGTGGTTAAAAGCAGAAACACGGTGCAGGGGCGTGGTTAAAAGCAGGACCACAGTGCAGGGGCGTGGTTAAAAGCAGGACCACAGTGCAGGGGCATGGTTAAAAGCAGAAACACAGTGCAGGGGCGTGGTTAAAAGCAGAAACACAGTGCAGGGGCGTGGTTAAAAGCAGAAACACGGTGCAGGGGCGTGGTTAAAAGCAGAAACACAGTGCAGGGGCGTGGTTAAAAGCAGAAACACAGTGCAGGGGTGTGGTTAAAAGCAGAAACACAGTGCAGGGGTGTGGTTAAAAGCAGGACCACAATGCAGGGGCGTGGTTAAAAGCAGAAACACAGTGCAGGGGCGTGGTTAAAAGCAGGACCACAGTGCAGGGGCATGGTTAAAAGCAGAAACACAGTGCAGGGGCGTGGTTAAAAGCAGAAACACAGTGCAGGGGCGTGGTTAAAAGCAGAAACACGGTGCAGGGGCGTGGTTAAAAGCAGAAACACAGTGCAGGGGCGTGGTTAAAAGCAGAAACACAGTGCAGGGGTGTGGTTAAAAGCAGAAACACAGTGCAGGGGTGTGGTTAAAAGCAGGACCACAATGCAGGGGCGTGGTTAAAAGCAGAAACACAGTGCAGGGGCGTGGTTAAAAGCAGGACCACAGTGCAGGGGCATGGTTAAAAGCAGAAACACGGTGCAGGGGCGTGGTTAAAAGCAGGAACACGGTGCAGGGGCGTGATTAAAAGCAGAAACACAGTGCAGGGGCGTGGTTAAAAGCAGAAACACGGTGCAGGGGCGTGGTTAAAAGCAGGACCACGGTGCAGGGGCGTGGTTAAAAGCAGAAACACGGTGCAGGGGCGTGGTTAAAAGCAGAAACACAGTGCAGGGGTGTGGTTAAAAGCAGAAACACAGTGCAGGGGTGTGGTTAAAAGCAGGACCACAGTGCAGGGGCGTGGTTAAAAGCAGAAACACAGTGCAGGGGTGTGGTTAAAAGCAGAAACACAGTGCAGGGGTGTGGTTAAAAGCAGGACCACAGTGCAGGGGCGTGGTTAAAAGCAGAAACACAGTGCAGGGGCGTGGTTAAAAGCAGGACCACAGTGCAGGGGCGTGGTTAAAAGCAGAAACACGGTGCATGGGCGTGATTAAAAGCAGAAACACGATGCAGGGGCGTGGTTAAAAGCAGAAACACAGTGCAGGGGCGTGGTTAAAAGCAGAAACACAGTGCAGGGGCGTGGTTAAAAGCAGAAACACAGTGCAGGGGCGTGGTTAAAAGCAGAAACACAGTGCAGGGGTGTGGTTAAAAGCAGAAACACAGTGCAGGGGCGTGGTTAAAAGCAGAAACACAGTGCAGGGGCGTGGTTAAAAGCAGAAACACAGTGCAGGGGCGTAGTTAAAAGCAGGACCACAATGCAGGGGCGTGGTTAAAAGCAGGACCATAGTGCAGGGGCGTGGTTAAAAGCAGAAACACAGTGCAGGGGCGTGGTTAAAAGCAGGACCACAGTGCAGGGGCGTGGGTAAAAGCAGAAACACAGTGCAGGGGCGTGGTTAAAAGCAGGACCACAGTGCAGGGGCGTGGTTAAAAGCAGAAACACGGTGCATGGGCGTGATTAAAAGCAGAAACACGATGCAGGGGCGTGGTTAAAAGCAGAAACACAGTGCAGGGGCGTGGTTAAAAGCAGAAACACAGTGCAGGGGCGTGGTTAAAAGCAGAAACACAGTGCAGGGGCGTGGTTAAAAGCAGAAACACAGTGCAGGGGTGTGGTTAAAAGCAGAAACACAGTGCAGGGGCGTGGTTAAAAGCAGAAACACAGTGCAGGGGCGTGGTTAAAAGCAGAAACACAGTGCAGGGGCGTAGTTAAAAGCAGGACCACAATGCAGGGGCGTGGTTAAAAGCAGGACCATAGTGCAGGGGCGTGGTTAAAAGCAGAAACACAGTGCAGGGGCGTGGTTAAAAGCAGAAACACAGTGCAGGGGCGTGGTTAAAAGCAGGACCACAGTGCAGGGGCATGGTTAAAAGCAGAAACACGGTGCATGGGCGTGATTAAAAGCAGAAACACGGTGCAGGGGCATGGTTAAAAGCAGGAACACGGTGCAGGGGCGTGGTTAAAAGCAGAAACACAGTGCACGGGTGTGGTTAAAAGCAAAAACAGTGCAGGGGTGTGGTTAAAAGCAGAAACACAGTGCAGGGGCGTGGTTAAAAGCAGAAACACAGTGCAGGGGTGTGGTTAAAAGCAAAAACACAGTGCAGGGGTGTGGTTAAAAGCAGGACCACAGTGCAGGGGCGTGGTTAAAAGCAGAAACACGGTGCAGGGGCGTGGTTAAAAGCAGGAAGACAGTGCCGGGGCGTGGTTAAAAGCAGGACCACAATGCAGGGGCGTGGTTAAAAGCAGAAACACGGTGCAGGGGCGTGGTTAAAAGCAGAAACACAGTGCAGGGGTGTGGTTAAAAGCAGAAACACAGTGCGGGGGTGTGGTTAAAAGCAGGACCACAATGCAGGGGCGTGGTTAAAAGCAGAAACACAGTGCAGGGGCGTGGTTAAAAGCAGGACCACAGTGCAGGGGCATGGTTAAAAGCAGAAACACGGTGCAGGGGCGTGGTTAAAAGCAGGAACACGGTGCAGGGGCGTGATTAAAAGCAGAAACACAGTGCAGGGGCGTGGTTAAAAGCAGGACCACGGTGCAGGGGTGTGGTTAAAAGCAGAAACACAGTGCAGGGGCGTGGTTAAAAGCAGGACCACAGTGCAGGGGCGTGGTTAAAAGCAGAAACACGGTGCATGGGCGTGATTAAAAGCAGAAACACGGTGCAGGGGCGTGGTTAAAAGCAGAAACACGGTGCAGGGGCGTGGGTAAAAGCTGAAACACGGTGCAGGGGCGTGGTTAAAAGCAGAAACACGGTGCAGGGGCGTGGTTAAAAGCAGAAACACGGTGCAGGGGTGTGGTTAAAAGCAGAAACACGGTGCAGGGGCGTGGTTAAAAGCAGAAACACGGTGCAGGGGTGTGGTTAAAAGCAGAAACACGGTGCAGGGGCGTGGTTAAAAGCAGGACCACAGTGCAGGGGCGTGGTTAAAAGCAGGACCACAGTGCAGGGGTGTGGTTAAAAGCAGAAACACAGTGCAGGGGCGTGGTTAAAAGCAGGACCACAGTGCAGGGGCATGGTTAAAAGCAGAAACACGGTGCATGGGCGTGATTAAAAGCAGAAACACGGTGCAGGGGCGTGGTTAAAAGCAGAAACACGGTGCAGGGGTGTGGTTAAAAGCAGAAACACGGTGCAGGGGCGTGGTTAAAAGCAGAAACACAGTGCAGGGGCGTGGTTAAAAGCAGGACCACAGTGCAGGGGCGTGGTTAAAAGCAGAAACACGGTGCAGGGGCATGGTTAAAAGCAGGAACACGGTGCAGGGGCGTGGTTAAAAGCAGAAACACGGTGCATGGGCGTGATTAAAAGCAGAAACACAGTGCAGGGGCATGGTTAAAAGCAGAAACACGGTGCAGGGGCGTGGTTAAAAGCAGAAACACAGTGCAGGGGCGTGGTTAAAAGCAGGAACACACTACAGGGGCGTGGTTAAAAGCAGGACCACAATGCAGGGGCGTGGCTAAAAGCAGAAACACAGTGCAGGGGCGTGGTTAAAAGCAGGACCACAGTGCAGGGGCGTGGTTAAAAGCAGAAACACGGTGCATGGGCGTGATTAAAACCAGAAACACGGTGCAGGGGCGTGGTTAAAAGCAGAAACACGGTGCAGGGGTGTGGTTAAAAGCAGAAACACGGTGCAGGGGCGTGGTTAAAAGCAGAAACACAGTGCAGGGGCGTGGTTAAAAGCAGGACCACAATGCAGGGGCGTGGTTAAAAGCAGAAACACAGTGCATGGGCGTGGTTAAAAGCAGAAACACAGTGCACGGGTGTGGTTAAAAGCAGAAACACAGTGCACGGGTGTGGTTAAAAGCAAAAACACAGTGCAGGGGCGTGGTTAAAAGCAGAAACACAGTGCAGGGGTGTGGTTAAAAGCAGGAACACGGTGCAGGGGCGTGGTTAAAAGCAGAAACACGGTGCAGGGGCATGGTTAAAAGCAGAAACACGGTGCAGGGGCGTGGTTAAAAGCAGAAACACAGTGCAGGGGCGTGGTTAAAAGCAGGACCACAGTGCAGGGGCGTGGTTAAAAGCAGAAACACGGTGCAGGGGCGTGGTTAAAAGCAGGAACACGGTGCAGGGGCGTGATTAAAAGCAGAAACACGGTGCAGGGGCATGGTTAAAAGCAGAAACACGGTGCAGGGGCGTGGTTAAAAGCAGGACCACAGTGCGGGGGTGTGGTTAAAAGCAGGAACACGGTGCAGGGGCGTGGTTAAAAGCAGAAACACGGTGCAGGGGCGTGGTTAAAAGCAGAAACACGGTGCAGGGGCGTGGTTAAAAGCAGAAACACGGTGCAGGGGCGTGGGTAAAAGCTGAAACACGGTGCAGGGGCGTGGTTAAAAGCAGAAACACGGTGCAGGGGCGTGGTTAAAAGCAGAAACACGGTGCAGGGGTGTGGTTAAAAGCAGAAACACGGTGCAGGGGCGTGGTTAAAAGCAGGACCACAGTGCAGGGGCGTGGTTAAAAGCAGGAACACGGTGCAGGGGCGTGGTTAAAAGCAGGAACACGGTGCAGGGGCGTGGTTAAAAGCAGAAACACGGTGCAGGGGCGTGGTTAAAAGCAGAAACACTGTGCAGGGGCGTGGTTAAAAGCAGAAACACGGTGCAGGGGCGTGGTTAAAAGCAGAAACACGGTGCAGGGGTGTGGTTAAAAGCAGAAACACAGTGCAGGGGCGTGGTTAAAAGCAGGACCACAATGCAGGGGCATGGTTAAAAGCAGGACCACAGTGCAGGGGCGTGGTTAAAAGCAGAAACACAGTGCAGGGGCGTGGTTAAAAGCAGGACCACAGTGCAGGGGCATGGTTAAAAGCAGAAACACGGTGCAGGGGTGTGGTTAAAAGCAGAAACACAGTGCAGGGGCGTGGTTAAAAGCAGGACCACAATGCAGGGGCATGGTTAAAAGCAGGACCACAGTGCAGGGGCGTGGTTAAAAGCAGAAACACAGTGCAGGGGCGTGGTTAAAAGCAGGACCACAGTGCAGGGGCGTGGTTAAAAGCAGAAACACGGTGCATGGGCGTGATTAAAAGCAGAAACACAGTGCAGGGGCATGGTTAAAAGCAGAAACACGGTGCAGGGGCGTGGTTAAAAGCAGAAACACAGTGCAGGGGCGTGGTTAAAAGCAGGAACACACTACAGGGGCGTGGTTAAAAGCAGGACCACAATGCAGGGGCGTGGCTAAAAGCAGAAACACAGTGCAGGGGCGTGGTTAAAAGCAGGACCACAGTGCAGGGGCGTGGTTAAAAGCAGAAACACGGTGCATGGGCGTGATTAAAACCAGAAACACGGTGCAGGGGCGTGGTTAAAAGCAGAAACACGGTGCAGGGGTGTGGTTAAAAGCAGAAACACGGTGCAGGGGCGTGGTTAAAAGCAGAAACACAGTGCAGGGGCGTGGTTAAAAGCAGGACCACAATGCAGGGGCGTGGTTAAAAGCAGAAACACAGTGCATGGGCGTGGTTAAAAGCAGAAACACAGTGCACGGGTGTGGTTAAAAGCAGAAACACAGTGCACGGGTGTGGTTAAAAGCAAAAACACAGTGCAGGGGCGTGGTTAAAAGCAGAAACACAGTGCAGGGGTGTGGTTAAAAGCAGGAACACGGTGCAGGGGCGTGGTTAAAAGCAGAAACACGGTGCATGGGCGTGATTAAAACCAGAAACACGGTGCAGGGGCGTGGTTAAAAGCAGAAACACGGTGCAGGGGTGTGGTTAAAAGCAGAAACACGGTGCAGGGGCGTGGTTAAAAGCAGGACCACAATGCAGGGGCATGGTTAAAAGCAGGAACACAGTGCAGGGGCGTGGTTAAAAGCAGAAACACAGTGCAGGGGCGTGGTTAAAAGCAGGACCACAGTGCAGGGGCATGGTTAAAAGCAGAAACACGGTGCATGGGCGTGATTAAAAGCAGAAACACGGTGCAGGGGCGTGGTTAAAAGCAGAAACACGGTGCAGGGGTGTGGTTAAAAGCAGAAACACAGTGCAGGGGCGTGGTTAAAAGCAGGACCACAGTGCAGGGGCGTGGTTAAAAGCAGAAACACGGTGCAGGGGCGTGGTTAAAAGCAGGACCACAGTGCAGGGGCGTGGTTAAAAGCAGGAACACGGTGCAGGGGCGTGGTTAAAAGCAGGAACACGGTGCAGGGGCGTGGTTAAAAGCAGAAACACGGTGCAGGGGCGTGGTTAAAAGCAGAAACACGGTGCAGGGGCATGGTTAAAAGCAGAAACACGGTGCAGGGGCGTGGTTAAAAGCAGAAACACGGTGCAGGGGCGTGGTTAAAAGCAGAAACACAGTGCAGGGGCGTGGTTAAAAGCAGGACCACAATGCAGGGGCATGGTTAAAAGCAGGACCACAGTGCAGGGGCGTGGTTAAAAGCAGAAACACAGTGCAGGGGCGTGGTTAAAAGCAGGACCACAGTGCAGGGGCGTGGTTAAAAGCAGAAACACAGTGCAGGGGCGTGGTTAAAAGCAGGACCACAGTGCAGGGGCGTGGTTAAAAGCAGAAACACGGTGCAGGGGCATGGTTAAAAGCAGGAACACGGTGCAGGGGCGTGGTTAAAAGCAGAAACACGGTGCATGGGCGTGATTAAAAGCAGAAACACAGTGCAGGGGCGTGGTTAAAAGCAGAAACACAGTGCAGGGGCGTGGTTAAAAGCAGAAACACAGTGCACGGGTGTGGTTAAAAGCAAAAACACAGTGCAGGGGTGTGGTTAAAAGCAGAAACACAGTGCAGGGGCGTGGTTAAAAGCAGAAACACAGTGCAGGGGTGTGGGTAAAAGCAGGAACACAGTGCAGGGGCGTGGTTAAAAGCAGAAACACGGTGCAGGGGCGTGGTTAAAAGCAGGAACACAGTGCAGGGGCGTGGTTACAAGCAGGACCACAATGCAGGGGCGTGGTTAAAAGCAGAAACACGGTGCAGGGGCGTGATTAAAAGCAGAAACACAGTGCAGGGGCGTGGTTAAAAGCAGGACCACGGTGCAGGGGTGTGGTTAAAAGCAGAAACACAGTGCAGGGGCGTGGTTAAAAGCAGGACCACAGTGCAGGGGCGTGGTTAAAAGCAGGACCACAGTGCAGGGGCATGGTTAAAAGCAGAAACACGGTGCATGGGCGTGATTAAAAGCAGAAACACGGTGCAGGGGCGTGGTTAAAAGCAGAAACACGGTGCAGGGGTGTGGTTAAAAGCAGAAACACAGTGCAGGGGCGTGGTTAAAAGCAGGACCACAGTGCAGGGGCGTGGTTAAAAGCAGAAACACGGTGCATGGGCGTGATTAAAACCAGAAACACGGTGCAGGGGCGTGGTTAAAAGCAGAAACACGGTGCAGGGGCATGGTTAAAAGCAGAAACACGGTGCAGGGGCGTGGTTAAAAGCAGAAACACGGTGCAGGGGCGTGGTTAAAAGCAGAAACACAGTGCAGGGGCGTGGTTAAAAGCAGGACCACAATGCAGGGGCATGGTTAAAAGCAGGACCACAGTGCAGGGGCGTGGTTAAAAGCAGAAACACAGTGCAGGGGCGTGGTTAAAAGCAGGACCACAGTGCAGGGGCGTGGTTAAAAGCAGAAACACGGTGCAGGGGCGTGGTTAAAAGCAGAAACACGGTGCAGGGGTGTGGTTAAAAGCAGAAACACAGTGCAGGGGCGTGGTTAAAAGCAGGACCACAGTGCAGGGGCGTGGTTAAAAGCAGAAACACGGTGCATGGGCGTGATTAAAACCAGAAACACGGTGCAGGGGCGTGGTTAAAAGCAGAAACACGGTGCAGGGGTGTGGTTAAAAGCAGAAACACGGTGCAGGGGCGTGGTTAAAAGCAGAAACACAGTGCAGGGGCGTGGTTAAAAGCAGGACCACAATGCAGGGGCGTGGTTAAAAGCAGAAACACAGTGCATGGGCGTGGTTAAAAGCAGAAACACAGTGCACGGGTGTGGTTAAAAGCAGAAACACAGTGCACGGGTGTGGTTAAAAGCAAAAACACAGTGCAGGGGCGTGGTTAAAAGCAGAAACACAGTGCAGGGGTGTGGTTAAAAGCAGGAACACGGTGCAGGGGCGTGGTTAAAAGCAGAAACACGGTGCATGGGCGTGATTAAAACCAGAAACACGGTGCAGGGGCGTGGTTAAAAGCAGAAACACGGTGCAGGGGTGTGGTTAAAAGCAGAAACACGGTGCAGGGGCGTGGTTAAAAGCAGGACCACAATGCAGGGGCATGGTTAAAAGCAGGAACACAGTGCAGGGGCGTGGTTAAAAGCAGAAACACAGTGCAGGGGCGTGGTTAAAAGCAGGACCACAGTGCAGGGGCATGGTTAAAAGCAGAAACACGGTGCATGGGCGTGATTAAAAGCAGAAACACGGTGCAGGGGCGTGGTTAAAAGCAGAAACACGGTGCAGGGGTGTGGTTAAAAGCAGAAACACAGTGCAGGGGCGTGGTTAAAAGCAGGACCACAGTGCAGGGGCGTGGTTAAAAGCAGAAACACGGTGCAGGGGCGTGGTTAAAAGCAGGACCACAGTGCAGGGGCGTGGTTAAAAGCAGGAACACGGTGCAGGGGCGTGGTTAAAAGCAGGAACACGGTGCAGGGGCGTGGTTAAAAGCAGAAACACGGTGCAGGGGCGTGGTTAAAAGCAGAAACACGGTGCAGGGGCATGGTTAAAAGCAGAAACACGGTGCAGGGGCGTGGTTAAAAGCAGAAACACGGTGCAGGGGCGTGGTTAAAAGCAGAAACACAGTGCAGGGGCGTGGTTAAAAGCAGGACCACAATGCAGGGGCATGGTTAAAAGCAGGACCACAGTGCAGGGGCGTGGTTAAAAGCAGAAACACAGTGCAGGGGCGTGGTTAAAAGCAGGACCACAGTGCAGGGGCGTGGTTAAAAGCAGAAACACAGTGCAGGGGCGTGGTTAAAAGCAGGACCACAGTGCAGGGGCGTGGTTAAAAGCAGAAACACGGTGCAGGGGCATGGTTAAAAGCAGGAACACGGTGCAGGGGCGTGGTTAAAAGCAGAAACACGGTGCATGGGCGTGATTAAAAGCAGAAACACAGTGCAGGGGCGTGGTTAAAAGCAGAAACACAGTGCAGGGGCGTGGTTAAAAGCAGAAACACAGTGCACGGGTGTGGTTAAAAGCAAAAACACAGTGCAGGGGTGTGGTTAAAAGCAGAAACACAGTGCAGGGGCGTGGTTAAAAGCAGAAACACAGTGCAGGGGTGTGGGTAAAAGCAGGAACACAGTGCAGGGGCGTGGTTAAAAGCAGAAACACGGTGCAGGGGCGTGGTTAAAAGCAGGAACACAGTGCAGGGGCGTGGTTACAAGCAGGACCACAATGCAGGGGCGTGGTTAAAAGCAGAAACACAGTGCAGGGGCGTGGTTAAAAGCAGGACCACAGTGCAGGGGCGTGGTTAAAAGCAGAAACACGGTGCAGGGGCATGGTTAAAAGCAGGAACACGGTGCAGGGGCGTGGTTAAAAGCAGAAACACGGTGCATGGGCGTGATTAAAAGCAGAAACACAGTGCAGGGGCGTGGTTAAAAGCAGAAACACAGTGCAGGGGCGTGGTTAAAAGCAGAAACACAGTGCACGGGTGTGGTTAAAAGCAAAAACACAGTGCAGGGGTGTGGTTAAAAGCAGAAACACAGTGCAGGGGCGTGGTTAAAAGCAGGACCACAGTGCAGGGGCGTGGTTAAAAGCAGAAACACAGTGCAGGGGCGTGGTTAAAAGCAGGACCACAGTGCAGGGGCATGGTTAAAAGCAGGAACACGGTGCAGGGGCGTGGTTAAAAGCAGAAACACGGTGCATGGGCGTGATTAAAAGCAGAAACACAGTGCAGGGGCGTGGTTAAAAGCAGAAACACAGTGCAGGGGCGTGGTTAAAAGCAGAAACACAGTGCACGGGTGTGGTTAAAAGCAAAAACACAGTGCAGGGGTGTGGTTAAAAGCAGGACCACAATGCAGGGGCATGGTTAAAAGCAGGACCACAGTGCAGGGGCGTGGTTAAAAGCAGAAACACAGTGCAGGGGCGTGGTTAAAAGCAGGACCACAGTGCAGGGGCGTGGTTAAAAGCAGAAACACAGTGCAGGGGCGTGGTTAAAAGCAGGACCACAGTGCAGGGGCGTGGTTAAAAGCAGAAACACGGTGCAGGGGCATGGTTAAAAGCAGGAACACGGTGCAGGGGCGTGGTTAAAAGCAGAAACACGGTGCATGGGCGTGATTAAAAGCAGAAACACAGTGCAGGGGCGTGGTTAAAAGCAGAAACACAGTGCAGGGGCGTGGTTAAAAGCAGAAACACAGTGCACGGGTGTGGTTAAAAGCAAAAACACAGTGCAGGGGTGTGGTTAAAAGCAGAAACACAGTGCAGGGGCGTGGTTAAAAGCAGAAACACAGTGCAGGGGTGTGGTTAAAAGCAGGAACACAGTGCAGGGGCGTGGTTAAAAGCAGAAACACGGTGCAGGGGCGTGGTTAAAAGCAGGAACACAGTGCAGGGGCGTGGTTACAAGCAGGACCACAATGCAGGGGCGTGGTTAAAAGCAGAAACACGGTGCAGGGGCGTGATTAAAAGCAGAAACACAGTGCAGGGGCGTGGTTAAAAGCAGGACCACGGTGCAGGGGTGTGGTTAAAAGCAGAAACACAGTGCAGGGGCGTGGTTAAAAGCAGGACCACAGTGCAGGGGCGTGGTTAAAAGCAGAAACACGGTGCATGGGCGTGATTAAAAGCAGAAACACGGTGCAGGGGCGTGGTTAAAAGCAGAAACACGGTGCAGGGGTGTGGTTAAAAGCAGAAACACGGTGCAGGGGCGTGGTTAAAAGCAGGACCACAGTGCAGGGGCGTGGTTAAAAGCAGGACCACAGTGCAGGGGTGTGGTTAAAAGCAGAAACACAGTGCAGGGGCGTGGTTAAAAGCAGGACCACAGTGCAGGGGCATGGTTAAAAGCAGAAACACGGTGCATGGGCGTGATTAAAAGCAGAAACACGGTGCAGGGGCGTGGTTAAAAGCAGAAACACGGTGCAGGGGTGTGGTTAAAAGCAGAAACACGGTGCAGGGGCGTGGTTAAAAGCAGAAACACAGTGCAGGGGCGTGGTTAAAAGCAGGACCACAGTGCAGGGGCGTGGTTAAAAGCAGAAACACGGTGCAGGGGCATGGTTAAAAGCAGGAACACGGTGCAGGGGCGTGGTTAAAAGCAGAAACACGGTGCATGGGCGTGATTAAAAGCAGAAACACAGTGCAGGGGCATGGTTAAAAGCAGAAACACGGTGCAGGGGCGTGGTTAAAAGCAGAAACACAGTGCAGGGGCGTGGTTAAAAGCAGGAACACACTACAGGGGCGTGGTTAAAAGCAGGACCACAATGCAGGGGCGTGGCTAAAAGCAGAAACACAGTGCAGGGGCGTGGTTAAAAGCAGGACCACAGTGCAGGGGCGTGGTTAAAAGCAGAAACACGGTGCATGGGCGTGATTAAAACCAGAAACACGGTGCAGGGGCGTGGTTAAAAGCAGAAACACGGTGCAGGGGCGTGGTTAAAAGCAGAAACACGGTGCAGGGGTGTGGTTAAAAGCAGAAACACGGTGCAGGGGCGTGGTTAAAAGCAGGACCACAGTGCAGGGGCGTGGTTAAAAGCAGGAACACGGTGCAGGGGCGTGGTTAAAAGCAGGAACACGGTGCAGGGGCGTGGTTAAAAGCAGAAACACGGTGCAGGGGCGTGGTTAAAAGCAGAAACACTGTGCAGGGGCGTGGTTAAAAGCAGAAACACGGTGCAGGGGCGTGGTTAAAAGCAGAAACACGGTGCAGGGGTGTGGTTAAAAGCAGAAACACAGTGCAGGGGCGTGGTTAAAAGCAGGACCACAATGCAGGGGCATGGTTAAAAGCAGGACCACAGTGCAGGGGCGTGGTTAAAAGCAGAAACACAGTGCAGGGGCGTGGTTAAAAGCAGGACCACAGTGCAGGGGCATGGTTAAAAGCAGAAACACGGTGCATGGGCGTGATTAAAAGCAGAAACACGGTGCAGGGGCGTGGTTAAAAGCAGAAACACGGTGCAGGGGTGTGGTTAAAAGCAGAAACACAGTGCAGGGGCGTGGTTAAAAGCAGAAACACAGTGCAGGGGCGTGGTTAAAAGCAGGACCACAGTGCAGGGGCGTGGTTAAAAGCAGAAACATGGTGCAGGGGCATGGTTAAAAGCAGGAACACGGTGCAGGGGCGTGGTTAAAAGCAGAAACACGGTGCAGGGGCGTGGTTAAAAGCAGAAACACGGTGCAGGGGTGTGGTTAAAAGCAGAAACACGGTGCAGGGGCGTGGTTAAAAGCAGGACCACAATGCAGGGGCATGGTTAAAAGCAGGACCACAGTGCACGGGTGTGGTTAAAAGCAAAAACACAGTGCAGGGGTGTGGTTAAAAGCAGAAACACAGTGCAGGGGCGTGGTTAAAAGCAGAAACACAGTGCAGGGGTGTGGTTAAAAGCAGGAACACAGTGCAGGGGCGTGGTTAAAAGCAGAAACACGGTGCAGGGGCGTGGTTAAAAGCAGGAACACAGTGCAGGGGCGTGGTTACAAGCAGGACCACAATGCAGGGGCGTGGTTAAAAGCAGAAACACAGTGCAGGGGCGTGGTTAAAAGCAGGACCACAGTGCAGGGGCATGGTTAAAAGCAGGACCACAGTGCAGGGGCGTGGTTAAAAGCAGAAACACGGTGCATGGGCGTGATTAAAACCAGAAACACAGTGCAGGGGCGTGGTTAAAAGCAGAAACACGGTGCAGGGGTGTGGTTAAAAGCAGAAACACACTGCAGGGGCGTGGTTAAAAGCAGAAACACGGTGCAGGGGCATGGTTAAAAGCAGGAACACGGTGCAGGGGCGTGGTTAAAAGCAGAAACACGGTGCATGGGCGTGATTAAAAGCAGAAACACAGTGCAGGGGCATGGTTAAAAGCAGAAACACGGTGCAGGGGCGTGGTTAAAAGCAGAAACACAGTGCAGGGGCGTGGTTAAAAGCAGGAACACACTACAGGGGCGTGGTTAAAAGCAGGACCACAATGCAGGGGCGTGGCTAAAAGCAGAAACACAGTGCAGGGGCGTGGTTAAAAGCAGGACCACAGTGCAGGGGCGTGGTTAAAAGCAGAAACACGGTGCATGGGCGTGATTAAAACCAGAAACACGGTGCAGGGGCGTGGTTAAAAGCAGAAACACGGTGCAGGGGTGTGGTTAAAAGCAGAAACACGGTGCAGGGGCGTGGTTAAAAGCAGAAACACAGTGCAGGGGCGTGGTTAAAAGCAGGACCACAATGCAGGGGCGTGGTTAAAAGCAGAAACACAGTGCATGGGCGTGGTTAAAAGCAGAAACACAGTGCACGGGTGTGGTTAAAAGCAGAAACACAGTGCACGGGTGTGGTTAAAAGCAAAAACACAGTGCAGGGGCGTGGTTAAAAGCAGAAACACAGTGCAGGGGTGTGGTTAAAAGCAGGAACACGGTGCAGGGGCGTGGTTAAAAGCAGAAACACGGTGCAGGGGCATGGTTAAAAGCAGAAACACGGTGCAGGGGCGTGGTTAAAAGCAGAAACACAGTGCAGGGGCGTGGTTAAAAGCAGGACCACAGTGCAGGGGCGTGGTTAAAAGCAGAAACACGGTGCAGGGGCGTGGTTAAAAGCAGGAACACGGTGCAGGGGCGTGATTAAAAGCAGAAACACGGTGCAGGGGCATGGTTAAAAGCAGAAACACGGTGCAGGGGCGTGGTTAAAAGCAGGACCACAGTGCGGGGGTGTGGTTAAAAGCAGGAACACGGTGCAGGGGCGTGGTTAAAAGCAGAAACACGGTGCAGGGGCGTGGTTAAAAGCAGAAACACGGTGCAGGGGCGTGGTTAAAAGCAGAAACACGGTGCAGGGGCGTGGGTAAAAGCTGAAACACGGTGCAGGGGCGTGGTTAAAAGCAGAAACACGGTGCAGGGGCGTGGTTAAAAGCAGAAACACGGTGCAGGGGTGTGGTTAAAAGCAGAAACACGGTGCAGGGGCGTGGTTAAAAGCAGGACCACAGTGCAGGGGCGTGGTTAAAAGCAGGAACACGGTGCAGGGGCGTGGTTAAAAGCAGGAACACGGTGCAGGGGCGTGGTTAAAAGCAGAAACACGGTGCAGGGGCGTGGTTAAAAGCAGAAACACTGTGCAGGGGCGTGGTTAAAAGCAGAAACACGGTGCAGGGGCGTGGTTAAAAGCAGAAACACGGTGCAGGGGTGTGGTTAAAAGCAGAAACACAGTGCAGGGGCGTGGTTAAAAGCAGGACCACAATGCAGGGGCATGGTTAAAAGCAGGACCACAGTGCAGGGGCGTGGTTAAAAGCAGAAACACAGTGCAGGGGCGTGGTTAAAAGCAGGACCACAGTGCAGGGGCATGGTTAAAAGCAGAAACACGGTGCATGGGCGTGATTAAAAGCAGAAACACGGTGCAGGGGCGTGGTTAAAAGCAGAAACACGGTGCAGGGGTGTGGTTAAAAGCAGAAACACAGTGCAGGGGCGTGGTTAAAAGCAGAAACACAGTGCAGGGGCGTGGTTAAAAGCAGGACCACAGTGCAGGGGCGTGGTTAAAAGCAGAAACATGGTGCAGGGGCATGGTTAAAAGCAGGAACACGGTGCAGGGGCGTGGTTAAAAGCAGAAACACGGTGCAGGGGCGTGGTTAAAAGCAGAAACACGGTGCAGGGGTGTGGTTAAAAGCAGAAACACGGTGCAGGGGCGTGGTTAAAAGCAGGACCACAATGCAGGGGCATGGTTAAAAGCAGGACCACAGTGCAGGGGCGTGGTTAAAAGCAGAAACACAGTGCAGGGGCGTGGTTAAAAGCAGGACCACAGTGCAGGGGCATGGTTAAAAGCAGAAACACGGTGCATGGGCGTGATTAAAAGCAGAAACACGGTGCAGGGGCGTGGTTAAAAGCAGAAACACGGTGCAGGGGCGTGGTTAAAAGCAGGACCACAGTGCAGGGGCATGGTTAAAAGCAGAAACACGGTGCATGGGCGTGATTAAAAGCAGAAACACGGTGCAGGGGCGTGGTTAATTAAAAGCAGAAACACGGTGCAGGGGTGTGGTTAAAAGCAGAAACACAGTGCAGGGGTGTGGTTAAAAGCAGAAACACAGTGCAGGGGCGTGGTTAAAAGCAGGACCACAGTGCAGGGGCGTGGTTAAAAGCAGAAACACGGTGCAGGGGCGTGGTTAAAAGCAGGACCACAGTGCAGGGGCATGGTTAAAAGCAGAAACACGGTGCATGGGCGTGATTAAAAGCAGAAACACGGTGCAGGGGCGTGGTTAAAAGCAGAAACACGGTGCAGGGGCGTGGTTAAAAGCAGAAACACGGTGCAGGGGTGTGGTTAAAAGCAGAAACACAGTGCAGGGGCATGGTTAAAAGCAGAAACACGGTGCATGGGCGTGATTAAAAGCAGAAACACGGTGCAGGGGCGTGGTTAAAAGCAGAAACACGGTGCAGGGGCGTGGTTAAAAGCAGAAACACGGTGCAGGGGTGTGGTTAAAAGCAGAAACACAGTGCAGGGGCGTGGTTAAAAGCAGGACCACAGTGCAGGGGCGTGGTTAAAAGCAGAAACACGGTGCAGGGGCGTGGTTAAAAGCAGGACCACAGTGCAGGGGCGTGGTTAAAAGCAGGAACACGGTGCAGGGGCGTGGTTAAAAGCAGGAACACGGTGCAGGGGCGTGGTTAAAAGCAGAAACACGGTGCAGGGGCGTGGTTAAAAGCAGAAACACGGTGCAGGGGCATGGTTAAAAGCAGAAACACGGTGCAGGGGCGTGGTTAAAAGCAGAAACACGGTGCAGGGGCGTGGTTAAAAGCAGAAACACAGTGCAGGGGCGTGGTTAAAAGCAGGACCACAATGCAGGGGCATGGTTAAAAGCAGGACCACAGTGCAGGGGCGTGGTTAAAAGCAGAAACACAGTGCAGGGGCGTGGTTAAAAGCAGGACCACAGTGCAGGGGCGTGGTTAAAAGCAGAAACACGGTGCAGGGGCATGGTTAAAAGCAGGAACACGGTGCAGGGGCGTGGTTAAAAGCAGAAACACGGTGCATGGGCGTGATTAAAAGCAGAAACACAGTGCAGGGGCGTGGTTAAAAGCAGGACCACAGTGCAGGGGCGTGGTTAAAAGCAGAAACACGGTGCAGGGGCATGGTTAAAAGCAGGAACACGGTGCAGGGGCGTGGTTAAAAGCAGAAACACGGTGCATGGGCGTGATTAAAAGCAGAAACACAGTGCAGGGGCATGGTTAAAAGCAGAAACACGGTGCAGGGGCGTGGTTAAAAGCAGAAACACAGTGCAGGGGCGTGGTTAAAAGCAGGAACACACTACAGGGGCGTGGTTAAAAGCAGGACCACAATGCAGGGGCGTGGCTAAAAGCAGAAACACAGTGCAGGGGCGTGGTTAAAAGCAGGACCACAGTGCAGGGGCGTGGTTAAAAGCAGAAACACGGTGCATGGGCGTGATTAAAACCAGAAACACGGTGCAGGGGCGTGGTTAAAAGCAGAAACACGGTGCAGGGGCGTGGTTAAAAGCAGAAACACGGTGCAGGGGTGTGGTTAAAAGCAGAAACACGGTGCAGGGGCGTGGTTAAAAGCAGGACCACAGTGCAGGGGCGTGGTTAAAAGCAGGAACACGGTGCAGGGGCGTGGTTAAAAGCAGGAACACGGTGCAGGGGCGTGGTTAAAAGCAGAAACACGGTGCAGGGGCGTGGTTAAAAGCAGAAACACTGTGCAGGGGCGTGGTTAAAAGCAGAAACACGGTGCAGGGGCGTGGTTAAAAGCAGAAACACGGTGCAGGGGTGTGGTTAAAAGCAGAAACACAGTGCAGGGGCGTGGTTAAAAGCAGGACCACAATGCAGGGGCATGGTTAAAAGCAGGACCACAGTGCAGGGGCGTGGTTAAAAGCAGAAACACAGTGCAGGGGCGTGGTTAAAAGCAGGACCACAGTGCAGGGGCATGGTTAAAAGCAGAAACACGGTGCATGGGCGTGATTAAAAGCAGAAACACGGTGCAGGGGCGTGGTTAAAAGCAGAAACACGGTGCAGGGGTGTGGTTAAAAGCAGAAACACAGTGCAGGGGCGTGGTTAAAAGCAGAAACACAGTGCAGGGGCGTGGTTAAAAGCAGGACCACAGTGCAGGGGCGTGGTTAAAAGCAGAAACATGGTGCAGGGGCATGGTTAAAAGCAGGAACACGGTGCAGGGGCGTGGTTAAAAGCAGAAACACGGTGCAGGGGCGTGGTTAAAAGCAGAAACACGGTGCAGGGGTGTGGTTAAAAGCAGAAACACGGTGCAGGGGCGTGGTTAAAAGCAGGACCACAATGCAGGGGCATGGTTAAAAGCAGGACCACAGTGCACGGGTGTGGTTAAAAGCAAAAACACAGTGCAGGGGTGTGGTTAAAAGCAGAAACACAGTGCAGGGGCGTGGTTAAAAGCAGAAACACAGTGCAGGGGTGTGGTTAAAAGCAGGAACACAGTGCAGGGGCGTGGTTAAAAGCAGAAACACGGTGCAGGGGCGTGGTTAAAAGCAGGAACACAGTGCAGGGGCGTGGTTACAAGCAGGACCACAATGCAGGGGCGTGGTTAAAAGCAGAAACACAGTGCAGGGGCGTGGTTAAAAGCAGGACCACAGTGCAGGGGCATGGTTAAAAGCAGGACCACAGTGCAGGGGCGTGGTTAAAAGCAGAAACACGGTGCATGGGCGTGATTAAAACCAGAAACACAGTGCAGGGGCGTGGTTAAAAGCAGAAACACGGTGCAGGGGTGTGGTTAAAAGCAGAAACACACTGCAGGGGCGTGGTTAAAAGCAGAAACACGGTGCAGGGGCATGGTTAAAAGCAGGAACACGGTGCAGGGGCGTGGTTAAAAGCAGAAACACGGTGCATGGGCGTGATTAAAAGCAGAAACACAGTGCAGGGGCATGGTTAAAAGCAGAAACACGGTGCAGGGGCGTGGTTAAAAGCAGAAACACAGTGCAGGGGCGTGGTTAAAAGCAGGAACACACTACAGGGGCGTGGTTAAAAGCAGGACCACAATGCAGGGGCGTGGCTAAAAGCAGAAACACAGTGCAGGGGCGTGGTTAAAAGCAGGACCACAGTGCAGGGGCGTGGTTAAAAGCAGAAACACGGTGCATGGGCGTGATTAAAACCAGAAACACGGTGCAGGGGCGTGGTTAAAAGCAGAAACACGGTGCAGGGGTGTGGTTAAAAGCAGAAACACGGTGCAGGGGCGTGGTTAAAAGCAGAAACACAGTGCAGGGGCGTGGTTAAAAGCAGGACCACAATGCAGGGGCGTGGTTAAAAGCAGAAACACAGTGCATGGGCGTGGTTAAAAGCAGAAACACAGTGCACGGGTGTGGTTAAAAGCAGAAACACAGTGCACGGGTGTGGTTAAAAGCAAAAACACAGTGCAGGGGCGTGGTTAAAAGCAGAAACACAGTGCAGGGGTGTGGTTAAAAGCAGGAACACGGTGCAGGGGCGTGGTTAAAAGCAGAAACACGGTGCAGGGGCATGGTTAAAAGCAGAAACACGGTGCAGGGGCGTGGTTAAAAGCAGAAACACAGTGCAGGGGCGTGGTTAAAAGCAGGACCACAGTGCAGGGGCGTGGTTAAAAGCAGAAACACGGTGCAGGGGCGTGGTTAAAAGCAGGAACACGGTGCAGGGGCGTGATTAAAAGCAGAAACACGGTGCAGGGGCATGGTTAAAAGCAGAAACACGGTGCAGGGGCGTGGTTAAAAGCAGGACCACAGTGCGGGGGTGTGGTTAAAAGCAGGAACACGGTGCAGGGGCGTGGTTAAAAGCAGAAACACGGTGCAGGGGCGTGGTTAAAAGCAGAAACACGGTGCAGGGGCGTGGTTAAAAGCAGAAACACGGTGCAGGGGCGTGGGTAAAAGCTGAAACACGGTGCAGGGGCGTGGTTAAAAGCAGAAACACGGTGCAGGGGCGTGGTTAAAAGCAGAAACACGGTGCAGGGGTGTGGTTAAAAGCAGAAACACGGTGCAGGGGCGTGGTTAAAAGCAGGACCACAGTGCAGGGGCGTGGTTAAAAGCAGGAACACGGTGCAGGGGCGTGGTTAAAAGCAGGAACACGGTGCAGGGGCGTGGTTAAAAGCAGAAACACGGTGCAGGGGCGTGGTTAAAAGCAGAAACACTGTGCAGGGGCGTGGTTAAAAGCAGAAACACGGTGCAGGGGCGTGGTTAAAAGCAGAAACACGGTGCAGGGGTGTGGTTAAAAGCAGAAACACAGTGCAGGGGCGTGGTTAAAAGCAGGACCACAATGCAGGGGCATGGTTAAAAGCAGGACCACAGTGCAGGGGCGTGGTTAAAAGCAGAAACACAGTGCAGGGGCGTGGTTAAAAGCAGGACCACAGTGCAGGGGCATGGTTAAAAGCAGAAACACGGTGCATGGGCGTGATTAAAAGCAGAAACACGGTGCAGGGGCGTGGTTAAAAGCAGAAACACGGTGCAGGGGTGTGGTTAAAAGCAGAAACACAGTGCAGGGGCGTGGTTAAAAGCAGAAACACAGTGCAGGGGCGTGGTTAAAAGCA